>NC_142878.1:98444848-98596363 GCF_051225735.1 Oryctolagus cuniculus | reverse complement strand
CATCTCACTAGTCCCAGTGATCAAGCTCTGTTCACAATTGATCATAATGATAGGACTAAGAACCAAAGGGATCACATAAACAAGACTAGTGTCTGCAAATACTAGCTGATAGAATCAAAAAGGGAGAGAATGATCCAACATGGGAAGTGAGATACACAGCAGACCCATAGAATGGCAGATGTCCTAAACAGCACTCTGGCCTCAAAATCAGCCCTTAAGGCATGTGGATCCGGCTGAAAAGCCCATGAGAGTATTTCCGGCATAGAAAGCCAAGACACTCTGGGGGAAAAAAAACCTAAATGAAAGATCTCCGCGAGTGAGATCCCAGTGGAAAGAACAGGTCATCAAAGAAGGAGGTACCTTTCTCTGAAGAGAGGACAGAACTTCCACTTTGACTACAACCTTGTCTAAATATGATCAGAGTCGGTGAACTCAGGGGGCTTCCATAGCCTTGGCAGCTCATGACAAGAGCCTATGGTGATTACTGATGCCATAAACAAGAGTGTCAATTGGTTAAGTCAACAAAGGAGTCACTGTGCACTTACTCCTCATGTAGGATCTTTGTCCTTAGTGTGCTGTACATTGAGATTTAATGCTATAACTAGTACTCAAACAGTATTTTTCACTTTATATTTCTGTGTGGGAGCAAACTGTTGAAATCTTTACTTAATGTATGCTAAACTGGTCTTCTGTATATAAAGAGAAACGAAAATGAATCTTGATGTGAATGGAAGGGGAGAGGGAGTGGGAAAGGGGAGGGTTGCAGGTGGGAGGGACGTTATGGGGGGGAAGCCATTGTAATCCATAAGCTGTACTTTGGAAATTTATATTCATTAAATAAAAGTTTAAAAAAAAAACTTTCCAATACAACATTATGCAATAATGTCCTCTCCTAAACCACTCAGTCCTCTGAATGCCCTCTTGATAGTTCTCATCACATTCCAACATTACCATATAACTATCCATCTTCTACCGGACTACACCACTGTAGGGAAAGGCACCATGTCTATACGGGTTTATCACAATACTGAAAGTAGTTCCTGGCTCACACTAGGGATTCAGCATACTTTTATCATGAATTCATCTTACACAGGAAAGAAAACTGAAGGTGACAATAAAATGTGGCCTCTTCAACTGGCCAAAGGGAACATAGTGTCCACTTCCTAAACAAGAAGATACAAGACAATGGTGTAGCTCTCAGTATTATGGAAGTGAATGAGCTTTAGTGCATATTCATATGCCTGTGATTAGAAAAAAACAGTGAAATGAACTTAGACTTTTGCACATGAATGTAAAAAAGTAAACTAATATTAAATCGTTTGCAAGAACAGAGGCAAAACAAAAAGTTTCCTTTGAATTGGAATGTTTTCCATAACATATATGTGCATGCAAGGTGGATACCTCAAGGCGGGGAGGAGAGTCAGGAGTGTGGAAGCAAATACATTACTGTCCCTGAACAGAACTGATTCTTGTCTCAGCCAAAGACTTGATTTTGGCTTGTTTCTGCCTTTTCTCTGGCTTGACCAGAAGAGGAAAAAAAGTTTAAACTGTTACAGATCAAAAGTCTACTGACAGGTGATCCATATTACTTAGTTACTATGAGGAGACTTCAAAAAGTTCAGGGAAAACTGGAATTAAAAATTAAATTTATTCTCATGCAAAAAATGAAATCTATTTCATAATACACATTTTCCATAAATTTGAAGACCCCCATATATGATATCAATTCTGCAAGTCACAGTTTTTTTTCTACTCTGAGAGGCTGGGTGTCCCAGACCTCCCTGTCCTGCACTCCCTCTGGTGCTCCACAACCATTGAGGGACTGAAAATGCTGGGGGCAGAAGCACACGCTGCATGCTGTGCAGGATAAAGGTAGCAAAACGTCCTAAGTGACTCTGCAGGAGTACTGTGGGTCTCAGCTAAACCTTGCAAGACTGCTAACCATTCACCAAGAGGGTGGGGACAAGTCACTTTGATTGACTAGTGCAGCACTCAATGATAACCTTCTACATGCTAGGTATATCTGCAAGCTCTCACTGGCCCATGGTAAGCTACCATGGAAGCACACAACCTACATCAGTACATGTGGTTCTGCCTCCCCACTACAAGAGGTCTATACCAGCGCAGATTACACCTCTAGGATTCAGCACCTAGCACACTCCTACAGCTAGAATACATTAGTAATTGTTAGTTGCGAAGACAACAAGCTTTTTCATTGTTGAGTCCGTAACAGTTGTATCATTCAGATCAGTGGTACATCATGTTTCTCGGGAGATTTCACTCCTTCTAGATTTATCAAAAACACACAAATATTGTCATTCCTCATCAAATATGATACACCTACATTTTCCCCTTTATTTAATCATGATCTCAATCACTTGTCTCATGACACAAATGTTAAAGGTTTACCAATTTACCACTTTGTATTAAATCACACAATTTGCCTTGAAGAAGATTTTTATAAAACTATTACCCAAGTTCTATACGGTGTAATTAAATAAGTCAAACCAACCCTTAGGGACCTCTTGCTCTGAAATGAAATTTAAGAGCCAAAGAGTGCCTGTAACCTTTACTGAAGTCATGTCTAAAATGTGGCTTTAAACTTAAACTAATCAGATCTCCATAGAAAAGGCTGGTCACACTCACTGACATGCATACGTGTGAATTTCACCCCCACCAGAAAGATCAATATGGAAAACAAGACCAGACTGTTCCAAGGGTACTCAAAGCTAGGAGTTTCCCTATCACTCAAGGTTAGAGACAGTAGTGCTGCTTGCTTGTTCGCTGTCCCTCCAACCTCTAGCAGTTCTATAGATAAGGAAATAAAAAAATATTTCATAAGGCAACCTAGGTGGTGCCAATCACCAATCACTAATTTAATAAACATCTCAAAGCTCCTTTATGATGCAAGACCCACCAAGTAGATCCAAAGACAGTTCCTGGGGCTGGTGCCACAGTACAGTGGGTTAAGCTGCTGCCTGTGATGATGGCATCCTCTATGGGCACAGGTTTGAGTCCCAGCTGCTCCCCTTCTGATCCAGCTCCCCGATAACAGCCTGGGAAAGCAGCAGAAGATGGCAGAATTGCTTGGGCCCTTGCATCCACATTGGAGACTCAGAAGGAGTTAGTTATGGCCTCCTGGCTTCGGTCTGGCACAGCCCAGACCGTTGTGCCATTGAGGGAGTAAACCAGCAAGTGGAAGATTCTGTTTCTCCCTCTCTCTCTGTATTCTGCCTTTCAAATAAATAAAAAATAAGTCTTTTAAGAAAAAGATACAATTCCTGCACACAGGGGCCCCAAGTATCTATTTCACACAGCATGCATACATTATCTCTTTAAAATTAGCTAAATTCATGGGGCCAGCACTATGGCTCAGCAGCACCAGCATCCCATATGGGCACTGGTTTGAGCCCCAGCTGCCCTACTTGTGATCCAGCTCCCAGCTAATCCAACTGGAAAAGCAGCAGAGGATGGCCCAAGTCCTTGGACCCCTGCACCCACATGGGAGACCTGGAAGAAGCTCCTGGCTTCTGACTTCAGATCACCTCAGCTCCAGTCATTACAGACATTTGGTGAGCAAACCAGTGGATGGAAGACACTTTTTCTCTCTCTTGTCTCTCTCTCTCTCTCTCTCCCCCTCTCTCTGTAACTCTCTCAAATAAATAAATCTCCCTTAAGAAAGCTAAATTCATATGCATTTAGCAGGAACATTATTCATCTCAGTGTAACCTGAGTGTCAAACATCCTCTCCAATTACCTCTCAAAAGCCAGAGGGACAGGGCACTGAATCAGAATTAAGAGCCAGAATTCTGCTTCTACTTATTATATTGACACACTGGCTGGATTTGATAAAATAACTTCTAATTTCTCAATTTTAGCTCTTCACATTCAACAGATGAAGCAACTCTTAAAAAGCTGGATGAGCACAGATTATCTGAGAAGTACATGAAACAGTCAGAAACAAGGAGAAAGATGTATCACTCCTACTGAATTAGATCTTCAAAAAAAGAGACAGCATAAACAACAAAACTGAAAAGATAGCAGAGCTAAAGAAGAAATTAATGCAGTCATAACTGAAGGCTTTTTTTTTTAGATTTATTTATTTATTTGAAAGTCTGAGTTACACAGAGAGAGAAGGAAAGCCAGAGAGACAGGTCTTCATCCGCTGGTTCACTTCCTGATTGGCCACAATGTCCGGAGCTGCACCGATCCAAAGCCAGGAGCTCCTTCCACGTCTCCCACACGGTGCAGGGGCCCAAGGACTTGGGCCATCCTCCACTGCTTTCCCAGGCCACAGCAGAGAGCTAGATCGGAAGTGGAGCAGCCAGCACTTGAACCGGCACCCACATGGGTGCCGGTACTGCAGGCTACGGCTTTACCTGCTACGCCACAGCGCTGGCCCCTATGTCTTGAAATACTAAAAATCTTACAAAGCCTATAGTTAAGAGTACTGGATAAAGAAGGTGCTTCCTGATGATGGCTCAGACCCTTTATCTCATATTCACCTGTCAAGACTCTCCACACCTTCGATCCAATAGCTTATCACTTCCAGACTAATCCTTATGAAATGTTCACTTCCTTTTATTATTTTCTAACTCAAAAACTTAGGATTTCCTGAACCAGGAAATCACTATCTAAATTCCATTACATGATTCTCCTACAATTGTATGTATTTTTACTACTTATTTTTACTTTGTGAATATACCTCTTGGCCGTCCCATAAAAACCTTATGTCCAGTCCCATGTCATATTTAGGTTGATCATGTTTTCCCCATCTTCTGTGACTCTTCAATTTTGAGAATATCAAACCCAAAGTAGCCTCCAACATCCCACTCAAGACTGCCTCCTCTATTTATGGCCTTTTTCTATTTTCCACCTTCACTAAGTTGGCTTCACTCTAAAAGAATGTTTACCACAAGTTTATCACTGTCAAGATAAACAGAGAGTAGGGAAACATTCATATGCATCATATGCTGTATCCATGCAGCCCCCCAAAATTGTCCATGTCTCTAATTCCTGGATCCTATGAAGATGTTCTTCTTCTGAGAATGAAATAATATTCTGCATTTAAGCATAAGCTCTTAAAACAGAGGTGAGAGCAGGGAAGAAGACTGCTGACTGGAACTCAGGCTGCTGTTGCTGGAGAGGGCTGCATGGATACATGAGAAGGGGTGTGAGCAGCCCGCAGCAAAGGGGCTTCCATCCTAGGACAGCAGGAATTGAATCCAGGCAACTGCAATGAGCTGGGATGTCGCTCCATCCTCAGAGCTCCCAGAAAGGAACACGGACAGCCCTACTGGCAACTTGATTTTGGCCTCATGACACTCTAAGAGGAGGACACTGTCACACACACCATACTGACCTGCAGAACTGTGAAATAAGATAGGAACATTGTTTTAAGCTGCAAAATCTGGGGTTCTTTATTACAGTAGCAACAGGAAACTAATCCACACACACATATGGCTGTGTAGGGTCAAGCAAGAAAGCAGGCAGGCCAAAACACAAGTTCAGACATGCCATCCAAGCACCTCTAAAGTGCTGGTACTGAGGCTGGTCAGATAAAGATCAACACGCCCACTGGAACAGGAATCAAGTGAACAGGTGGACTTCATGACTCACTTTTTATTAGGGAAAACTTGGAGAGATTCCTCTAACCAAACTGAATTTTAAAGTAATCAGGTCAAATATATTAGAATTACAGCATATAAGACAATTTGTTTCAACTATTCTTGACATAGTATAAGAGATCTGCATTTAACTTCCAGACTCTCAAGCAATACATCCCTTTATGACCAAATGTAAGGTTTTTTTTGACATGACGTTTGCACAAGACGCAGCAAAGTCGAACAGCTGCATCCTGACTGTACGCCCAGCCTTGTTATTAACATTACACTAACGAAGAGCTCAATGGAGTAAACAGATAACTGCACAGGATGTTCTTCACTAACCTGAATATCTGCTTATAGCTAAACCAATACAAGCAGGGGATTTATCCGGAAGCTTTTGAGGAGAGCAGGGTGAAACATCAACTTGTTGGTGGAAATCTTGAATCCATTTACAAAACCACTGAGCCAACAGATGGGCGAGAGGGAAATGTGACCCCAACAAGAGGGTCCCCAGAGAAGATCCTGGTAATGTGACAACCAGCATTTTTAATTGCCTTACACAGTGAGAACAGTCCATCTAAAGGTACTAACTTTTAATCAAATTAAAATAACTTCAGACAATTTCCCCCAAAATGTACAGTAACGTGCCCAAGAAAAACACATACAAACACAATCACTCATAATCCCAACATCCGGAGGTAACTCCTGCTATCAGTATGTTGTTAGTTGGTTTTCTGATTTATATACATGTTTGTATTTGAATATGTATGTAAGAGAATACTTAGAAATGTCATATTGTTATAAAATTCAGCATTAATCTTTTACATCTATTTTCATGCACATCTCTGGCCTCAACAGAGGCAAAATGAACTTCCGACTTTACCAATTCACTGGCTACTTGGCATTAGAAAAGTCACTTCATCTTGGCTTCAACATTTCTACATATAAAAATGAATATAATAGTACCTGTTTCACAGCAATACAATTAGGTATGCATAAAATATTGCCCAAAACATAATAAGCTAGTATAAAAATGTTAGATCCTATCACTATCATTTCCTACAACCAATCTCCAAAAGTCTAACTGATGAGAAGAAAGGCTTACCTCTTAAGAATTTTTAGGATGCATTAGTATTATTTTCTCAAGAAAGAATGGTACAAAATAAATTATTCACCTTTAAGAAATTCATTTTACTGCCTCATAGCAATACTGGATATACTAAAGAAGCACATACTATCCTCCACATGGGAAAAAATGGAACTATAAAATTAATACCTTATTCAAACATTCTCAAAGATAAATTTTGTTTTGATTCAAAGAGCCTAAAACTGTTATATATTTTGGCTATTTAAGGATCCCTAGGTGGCTTCTTCAAAGAGAACGGGCACAGAAACAAACTAGCAAAGAAGGGGTTAGTGTTTGACACAATGGGTTAAGTTATACCTTGGAACACCAATAACCCATCTATGAGTGTGTGGGTCTAAGTACCCAATCTACTTCTGATCCAGCTTCCTGTTAATGCATTTCCTGGGAGGCGGCCAGTGATGGTTCAAGTAGTTGTGTCCCTGCCACACATGTGGGAGACTGCACTGAGTTCTGGGCTCCTGGCTTCATCCTACTCTGACAGTCCCAGCTGTTGCAGATTGGAGAGTCAATCAGCATAAGAAAGCTAAGTATGTCTGTCCATCTGTCTCCCAACCTCCTTCTTTCCTGGCCTCTGCCTTTCATATATGGATGATTTCTGTCTCTCTGCCATTCAAAAAATAGAAATAACCAACAAAACAACAAAATGAATTACTATTAACTAAGAAAAATATTTATGCATTGAGTATTGGCTACAGTTGGTATAATAACAGGAACACATTTGTGATTAACAGCAACTTATGTATTGTCAGGTGCTGCCATGGTCTTACTTAATGATGACCTAGCAAAGAAATGCACAGTGAATTCTCTGAATGTGCTGAGTCAAGCAAACATTTATTGGCATAAACTTCAAGGCTTACAGATCACGCAACATAGAAGAGTTGAGACCCTTATCAGAAGAGTTGGTGATGTCAACAGGGACAATTTGCATGCAATACATTAAAGATAATTCACCCCAACCATAGGAGTAACAGGCTTTGAGCCCTGAGTCACAATGAGAGGTACACCTGCATTCCTAAGCAGTACACACTACTTCCTAATCAAACACACTATAAGTTCCTGCAGAAAGCAAGCAGAAGTATCAAGTATCATCAGGACAACATGGGAAACAAAGCACAACTTGAGTTCTTCTTCTATATATCACAATATGTTTCTGTCTCTAATGCCATACAGAATTCACTCAGGTACAACTCAAGCAGTAATGGAATGCACCCAATAAAAACAAGCCAACATAATTAACAGGAAATAGGTGACCAGCATTGCAGCATCATGGGTAAAGCCACTGACTGCGATGCCAGCATCCCATATGGGTACCGGTTTGAATCCTGGATGCTCCACTTCTCATCCAGCTCCTTACTAATGCACCTGGGAAAGCAATGAAAGATAGCAAAGTACTTGTGTCCCCGCACCCACGGGGGAGACACAGATGAAGCTCCTGGGATCTGGATTGGGCCTGGCCCAGCCCCAGCCATTGCAGCCATTTGGGGAGTGAATCAGAGGATGGAAGATCTCTGTCTCTCTTTCTCTAACTCTGCCTGTCAGAGAAATCAATCAATCTTAAAAAAATAAATAAAAATAAAAAAAGAGGAATTAAGAGTTCCACACAGGGGCCAGTCTGTTATGTACTGGGTTGAGCTGCTGTCTATAGCACCAGCATCCCATATGGGTGCCAGTTCAAGTCTGGCTGCTCTACTTTTGATCCAGCTCCCTGCTAATGCACCTGGGAAAGCAGTGGAAGATGGACCAAGTACCTTGGCCCCTGCACCTGCGTGGGAGACCCAGAAGAAGCTCCTGGCTTCTGATTGGCCCAGCTCTGGCCACTGCAGCCATTTGGGGAGTGAACCAATGGATGAAAGTGCTCGCTCTTGGCGCTCTCTCTCTCTAACTCTGCCTTTCAAATTAATATTAAAACATATAAATAAATTTTGAAAAAGAGTTCAACACAAAGACTAGAAATATTATTGCTCTAGAAAATGGAAGAGTAAACTGGGTATAATTCAAGGTTGTTTTGTATTTACTTAATTATTTTGAAAAAGTTAAAGAGGGAGAGATGGAGACAGATCTTTGATCTATTGGTTCACTTCACAGATGGCCAAAATGGCCAGCCCTGGCACAAGCCAAAGCCAGGAGATTAATCCAGGTCTCCCATGTGGGTGGCATGGGCCAACACCTGGGTCATCTGCTTTTCCCCAGGCCATTAGCTAGGAGCTGGATAGGAAGCTTAACAGATGGAACTCAGACCATAGGGGATGCCAGCGTTGCAGGCAGTGGCTTCACTAGATATGCCACAATGCCAGCTCAACCAATTTGTACACAATGATGAATATGCCTGAATTGAGCACTCCTACAAACACTGAAGATACTGGCAGCTTCCTATCAGGGCAAGTACTATCACTCTTTCAGAGGGAATGAGTTCAAACTAGAAATGGTTCAGATTAAAAGTGTAAATGGGCTTGATAAGGGTTGTGTGTTTTGTGTTTTGAGAGAGAGCTGAGCTGATCTGAAGCCAGGAGCCTCCTCGGGGGCTCCCACGTGGGTGCAGGAGCCCAAGGACTTGGGCATCTTCCACTGCTTTCCCAGGCCATAGCAGAGAGCTGGATCGGAAGTGGAACAGCCGGGACTAGAACCAGCCAGCGCCCATATGGGATGCTGGTGCTTCAGGCCAGGGCATTAACCCACTGCACCACAGTGCTGGCCAATAAGGGTTTATATATTTATGAAAGATGTATGCAGCATAAGTTATAGAGAAAAAAAACGAATCTGTTTGCTTAAAACTCTAATTCTCTAAGAAAGGCAAACACACACCCCTCCATACTTCATCCTCCCTCACCCCCACTCACCAAAAACAACCTGGTTGTGGACAGTGGATGCTAACAGTAGGCTGATCTGACCCTCATGGCACATCACTGCTCCACGAGTGAGTGCTTTCTCTGGTCCCCAGGTTACAGTAGTGAAGTCCATTACAGTAAGTGAGTTCTTAGGAAAGGGAGTGCTTTTCTGAGTGATTTTGTATCCATCTCTTTTGAAGTCAGAACGTCTGATATTGGACACCTTTCAAATCCATTGTCAGACAACACCAGAGTTCTTCACACTAGACATTCAACGACTTTTCCAAATTATCATTTGCACAAACTCATAATACATTGTACAAAGGCAGACCTAGTACTTGTATTTATAGAACTATTTACAAAAATATCTCTAGTAGAAAATTAGAAACAAATTCATTAAGAGATCATGGATGCTGGAAAACTACTTCACTTAGGAATCAGGAGAATGTTTTATTTATTTATTTATTTATTTATTTATTTATTTTTGACAGGCAGAGTGGACAGTGAGAGAGAGAGAGAGAAAAGAGAAAGGTCTTTCTTTTCCGTTGGTTCACCCCGCAATGGCCGCTGCGGCCCACGCACTGTGGCCGGCACACTGCGCTGATCCGAAGCCAGGAGCCAGGTGCTTATCCTGGTCTCCCATGGGGTGCAGGGCCCAAGCACTTGGGCCATAGGATGTACTCTTAAAAATAGCACAAGGGTGAACATTTGAGACCCACATCCCATTTTAGCATGCCTGGTTCGAGTCCCTGCAACTCTGCTTCAGATTCAACTTCTAAAATACTAATGCACCATTTTACGCACAATACAAGAACATTTTCTAATAGGTGACTGCCAAATCTCATTACATTTAAAAGCTCTTACAAGGGCCAAAAGCATGGTTAACAAAACAGGAAAAGATTTCATTGTGATTTTAAGAGGGGAACATGGCCACAAAATGATATTTACCCCAAATCTCAACCATCCATACCAAAAAGCAGAGAAATATAAAGGAACGAAATAATACCTGTTAAGAGTGGTTGCCTCAAACAATTAACTAATTTTGCTGGAACCTTAATTAACTGCAAAACAGGTCAAAGATTTAACAGACACTTTAAGTCTATAGATAGAAAAATAAGCATATATTATATTATAAAGATATATTATATATATTATAAAGATATATAACATATTATAAAGATGTTATAAATCATTTGTCATCAGTGAGGTTTAAAACAACATATCACTCACTACACAACTATTTGAACAGGAAAGATCCAGAACTCTGACCTCACCAAGTGCTAGGGAGGAAGTGAAGCAACTCAAAGGCTCACGTATTGCTCGCAGGAATGAGAAATGTGCAGCCACTTTAGAAGGAGGTTTTGTGGTTTCTTGAAAGCTAAACCACCTCATACACTTCCACCCAGCAATCAAATTCCTTGATGATTACACAAAGGAGGTGCAAACAGGCCCATACAGAAAGCTGTCCACAAATGTTTATGGCAGCCTTATTCCTAATCGCCAAATCTTGGAAGCAACCAAGAGGTCCTGCAGTAGGTGAAACTTTGGTACATTCAGCCAAAGGAATCCTATTTGGCACAAAAAATACTGGATTATCAAGTCATGAAAACACATTGAGGAACTTAAATGCATAGTACAAAGTGAAAGAAGGTAGTGTAAAAAGTTTACCCACTGTGTGACTCCAATTATATAAGTCTAGGGAAAAAAATCAGAGTTAAGAGATTGGTGGTTGCCAGGCATTGGAGGGCAGAAGGGATGAATAAGCAGAATATGGAGGATTTTTAAGACAAGAAACTACTGTCACAGTAGATAAGTGCTCCTGAAGTTTGTCCAAACCAACAGAAAGTACAACAGCAATAGTGAATTCTAATGTGCACTATGGACTTTCCATGGTAATGATACGTTGATGCAGGTCCACTCCATGTGTGGGGGATACTGATAACATGGTAGGTTATGTGTGTGCAGGAGTACAGGGTAGATGAGAATTCATTGTACCTTCCCCACAATTTTGCTGGGAACCAAAAAATGCTCTATAAAGTAAAGCCTAGGGGAAGCATTTGGCCTAATAGCTACAAAATCCACATCCCACAACCTGGGTTAAGCCCTAGCTGCAGTCCAGATTCCAGATTCCAGCTTTCTGCTAATGTACACCCAGATTGGGTTTCATCACTGCAACTCACATCGAAGACCTGGATTCAGTTCCTGGCTCCCGGTTCCGATCTTGCCATGGCTGTTCTGGGCACATGGAGAAAGAAGCAGAGGACAGGAGCCCTGTCTGTCTCATGTGGTCCCTCTGGCTCTCAAACAATAAAATATAAACATAAATTAAAAAGTCTATTTTAAAAAGAGGTAAAATTGTGGCTGGGCTTATTTTTATTTTTTACCATACAAAGCTTCTAATGCTTTACTAATTTTCTACAATGAGTTTATTTTTATAATAAAGTTTTTTAATAACTGCTTGCTGAATACAGTCACTTAATAAAATTATCAGGAAAAATGAGTTAGAGGAATCCACAGCATTACATAGACAGGAATAACTGCTAAAAAAAAAAAAAAAACATTTTGACAAGCCATTTAACAGAGTCTGACAATTTGATTAGCAAATTTTACCAGTAAGTTAAATGTTCATTAAATAGGAATACTTTATGTACAGTACTAAAGTAAGGAAAATGGCCTAAATGATCTACTTATTGAGCTTTAAATAATTAAAGCTTCAAAAAATTGAGGCTATTTTTGAACTAGAGCTTTATTTAAAATCCTTACCCTTGAAATCTTAAGAAAATGTAAATAGCTATAGATATTGTCACTAAGCATTTAAAAATAAAGAATGATCTAAATATAGGATAGTTTTCAAAAGCTACCAAATTATGTTGTAACTGCTCATCAAGAAAGAAGTAAAATTCCACATGACCTGAACTAATGGCCACAGCTTGGAGGTACCTGGGACTACTCTTCAGACCCCAAGTTTACTGCACAATGCTGCCAGCTGGGTCACCAAATACATCCCTACCAAACCAGCCTTTGGCACTGTCCCCTTCTCTTTCTGGGTTACTGCATAGCCACTCACTGTTCCTCTGCTTTCACCATCAACACCCCTGTGCTGACCCCTAATTTAATCCCATCTCCTGCACCATCAACACCCCTGTGCTGACCCCTAATTTAATTCCATCTCCTGTCCTAGTCCCCTACTTCCATCCTGAATTCCCACACGCACCAGTGGAGCAGTCAGTCATCTTTCCAGTTCCTGTTCTGAAGGTACCCTTCTTACTCAAGTAAAAAGGAGATCCTCATGAAAGGATCCAAGGCACAGTTCCTGTCATCTATGCAGCTTTCCTTTGGCTCCACTCTAGGCCAAGGTGAAGCTCCCCCATCCCTACTCATCCTGAAACAGCAGCACCTCTAAGAGGCATCTCTGGGTCACCCAGGTTAAACTGCAGCTCATGCAACCCCACCCCTGCGCTTGCTCCTGTTGTTGTCCCAGTGCATTTAGCACCAGACAACAAACTGTTTAGTATTTATTCTCTGCCCCCATGCCCTGCCACTAAGTAAAAGCTCAATGAGAACAGGAATTTGTTTGGCTCACTGATGTTTCCCAAGCATTTAGAATTTAACTGGCACAATGAACAAGATCCATGAACATGTGTTGAATGAATTTTTACAAAAGGCCCATTCATAGATCACAAAACTAACACAGAAGCACATTACGGTAACTCTGCCTAAAATTAAGTGTTATGCTTCTCTCTCAAGACGAGTGACACTTAATGGCTGTACTGCTACAAGTGATTATGATGATTAGATACCAGAAATCTACCTTCCTTGTTAAGAATAACATGCCCTGGTATAGCTAAAAAGGATGTCTGAAAAAAATAGAAAGACATTCCTTCTCCAAAACCAAACTCTCCATACCCTTCAATTCCTCTTCCATTCACTATGCATATGCATTAAAAATCAGAATATCAATAGTAAATATGACATTAACAATAGTAAATATGACATTAACAATAGTAAATATGACATTAACAACTAAATAGTGGGTAGTGAAAACAGATAAAATAAAAATTCAAGAAGTCAAGATACTATTGGTAGTATCTACTGTGGCAGAATTTCTGTTCAAACCAACCATAATGAATACTCGGATATGCTTTTCTATAAAATTTTAAACTCTTTGAGACATGCTGGCTCCTGCCTCACCTTGCATAGTGTTCATCCCTTGCCAGCAAACAGTGGTTTGCAAAGCTACAGAGCAAAAAAATCCTCTGGTCCAAGCACATGGAAAACACTATGAGATCTACTCTGGATAAGGCAATCCCTTAAGAAAATCTGGAGGAACAAGATAATAAATGAGCCCAATTCCAGCTCTATGTCCATGGTTGTCTACCACAGATATGTTTGAACCACCAGAGAGCTTTGCTAAGTACCTGACCCTTAACCAACAGGGATTCTGATTTAATTAGTCTGAGGTAAGACCCAGACATCTAAAATTTTTTATTTTATTATTTTTGACAGGCAGAGTGGACAGCGAGAGAGAGAGACAGAGAGAAAGGTCTTCCTTTTGCGGTTGGTTCACCCCCCAATGGCCGCTGCGGCCAGCGCACGGCGCCGATCTGAAGCCAGGAGCCAGGTGCTTCTCCTGGTCTCCCATGCGGGTGCAGGGGCCCAAGCACTTGGGCCATCCTCCACTGCACTCCTGGGCCATAGCAGAGAGCTGGCCTGGAAGAGGGGCAACCGGGACAGAATCCGGTGCCCCGACCGGGACTAGAACCCGGTGTGCCGGCGCCGCTAGGTGGAGGATTAGCCTATTGAGCCACGGCGCCGGCCGTCATCTATAATTTTTAAAGCCCACCAGGTGATGTGCAGCCTGAATTGAATTCTAAACATTCTCTTCTCTAAAATGTAGATTCCAACCATTCATTTTCTATGTGTCTAGAGGGCTCTCTCTTCCTGTCATGTTGCTTTTCTTACAGAAGTCCTCCCAAGGACCCACGGCAGGAAAGCCCCAAAGTGGGGTCTGCCCTGTGATGTTAGGGAGAACTGGTGGTCAGAGAGCAAGCAGTTGGGCATGGGTGAGACCAAGAGACCACTGTTGTTACTTGAGAGGCCCTGAAGAACACCCAGCTGTTCACATCTCAGCTTTGAGTCTGTAAGACGGAGGTGTCAAAAAAGCCTCAGCGTGGTTTAAGTATTCCCCAACCCCCTAAACAACCATTATTGTGTACCAGTCCCACTTTCAGTGCTTTGAAACATTCCCTCTCAGAAGGCGTGTTTTATCACTACCCCCAATTCACAGGCAAGGGAATTGAAACATAGAAAGGTAAAACTTGGCAGAACTGGAATTTAAAACCAAGGAGCTCTGGCTCCAGGGTTAGCCCAGACACTCATCATTAATATGAGAAAAACAACACAAAAAGCCCAAACACTCTCCTGCATTTACGCTACCTGTATCCTGGGGTTCAAGTCAATCTGCAAATACCACTGTCTGAAACTGTGCTCCTAAATCCTGGTTACTTTTTAAGGCAGAGGGGTGAATGCATCTACAGCCCACAGGCACAGACACACCTCATTCCTGAGGTTGCCGTGAAACATCGAGTTTGTTACTGCTTCCGGGCTGCCATGACCTGCATTCAGTACCGCAGCTATTCCCAGAAATTACTAAAACGCAGTACATGTATGTATTGCTCAAAAGCAGAAGAATAAACTACATCTCACATTCAATGAAAGAAGTATTCACTTCCTGTGCCCATCCATAAATATATGCTAAGCACTTACTGAGAACAACTATTCCTGCCATCAAAGAAATTCAAGTCTGACATGCAGCCTAGCAGGTAGGGTGCTGGTTGGGATGCCTGTGTCCCATGTGCTGGATGCGCCACTCCAGCTTTCTGCCAACACTAGTGACTTCCCGAGAAGGCAACAGTTTGGCTCAAGTGATAGGTGCCTGCTCCTCACACAGGAGACCCGGGTACAGTTCTCAGCTCCCAGCTTCACAACTGGCTCTTGCAAGCATTTGGGGAGGGAACCAGTGAATGGGAGCGTGTTCGCTTCGTGTCCCTCTCTGCTTCTCAAGTACAAATTTTAAAAAGAACTTCCTTCAGTGAGGGAAACAGACGTGGGGCCCTGCCAGTGCATTCCAAGGCTCTTTCAAAACCAAGACTCTAGGTGTTAAGAAAGATAAAGCACAGAATGTGCTGAAGAATCAGGAGAAGACCGTCAGAATCAGAGAGAGCTAAGTAAGCTGCAATCTCGAGAAACGAGAATGTCAGAGGGGTAAGAGCAATGGTTATTTCAATACGGAGCACACTGAGATTGCGAGCCTGAGGGACAAGGAAGTCAACAGCCAGACCTCTACCTCAATCTGAAACTGCTAAGAGTGTGTGGCCATGAAAATATGCATTTTAAAAACACCAGCTTCCAGATGGCAATTTATGTGATGGACGCATCTGAGAGTGCTACATAACAATGTGAGGAATTAGACAAAGACCATAGACAGTACCCCAAGAGTGCCTGGTAAGAGAAAAAGAAGCCAGATGAGTAGGGGACACCCTGAAAGAAAGGAAGTAGAAACCTATTGCATCAAGAAAGTCAAGGGTAGAGAGATTTCCACGAGCGTCAAGAGTGTCCAATGCCATTAGGAATCAAGGGGGATTAGGGCTGAGACAGGTTCATTGATCGCAGCAACAGTGACCCTTAAGTAAGGCTGGTGAGGACAAATGCAAGGGAGCTGCTGCTGGGTGAAGTCAAGACTGAAGCAGGGTGAAGATTAAGCATCAGCAGGTCTAGAGGTGGCTGTTTAAGACTAGGGGAGATTAAGGCACACTGAAATGCACACTGGAGACAGCGAAGGAGTGACTGAACAAAGATTAACTGCAGGCTAACGTATTCAGCCAGCACTTACTAAGTACTTACTATGCATCAGAATTTGTTCTAGATATGGAAATATGACAAGGTAGGGAGAGATATGGGAATATGGTATGGCAGGGGGAAGTCATTGCATTAACAAAGGAAACAACAAACAATCGCAACAAAGAAGGCGTGGCCAGTCAGTGTGGAGTAACTAGCACTAGACCAGCCTTCCTGCAGTAAACAATGGAAAAACAAAAGAAAACAGGAGAAACAAGTGTTTTCTGTCACTACACTGGCATCCCTAAGCACCAAGCATACCATGGAAGACAGGCTACATAATTTTGTCAGATGAGGAGAAGTCAGGGGAATTTGCACGAAAAACGCAAAAAGGAAAGGGTTTTAAGGCTGAAGTTCAGAAATCTGCATATGCACCCCCTGGACTCTAAATGCCAAGCTGTATATGACTGCCATGACACTGCATGAGCAACTGCTAGAGCACACAGGGCTGGAAGGCATCAGAGCCCCATGGACAGTTCAGTCCATGCCTGTGCATTCAGCAGAAACCATGGAAGCCCACATGCTGGCATTAGAGTTAAATAAACCCAGCAAGGAAGACGACTATTCACAACACAAGAACAAAAAACCTCAAAGCCAGGCTTGATCATTGCAGGTTGATGTGTAATGTAGTTTGCTGCAAGAATATACTTTTTAAAGGAAAATGCATGCTCAACCAGGAGAAAAAGCAAACCATGTAAAGAGATGCAGCAATCAAAGAGAAAATGGAATACTCAGGGCTTCCAGTGAACTTTCACATATTAACTATGCGCACAGATAGACATTAGAGGATTTGAAGAGCCTCAAGGACAGTGGATCTACATGAAAACATACAAAATAGAACAAACACCTAGAGTTAAAAGCACCTGAAATGAAATAAAAGATTGGTGAGTTTGAAGTCAGGGGAATAGAAACGATACCAACTGAACCATGGCTGCAGTTGGTGGGGAGGAGCTGAAACAGTCTCAGTAAACAAGGCCAACAACAAGCAACACAACACACAAGTCATCAAAGGCACAGAAGGAGGTATTGAAGATACACTATTTAAAATTTGCCAAATTACTTAAAAAATAACAACTCGAATATAAATGAGGGAGGGTGGGTAGAGAGAAAATCAACAAATTTCAAACAGAATTTTTAAAAAAGACACACAATAATGAAATACCTGAAAACCAGTGATAAATAGAAATTCTTACAGAGCAGTGGGTAGGAGCCAGGGGGAAGAAAAAAATATACACAGGGAAGACACAAGAGTTACTGTTAACTTTTCATGAGAAAGAATACAAACCAGAAGCTGGTGGAAGAACATCTTCACATTCAGAATAAAAACTAAACTGTTTTTCTGGTAGTCTACATGCAATGAAAAAGTCATTCAAAATGGAACCAAACTTTTTAAAACCAAACAAAAGAGAGTTTGTGTTCAGAAGACTTCAACTTCACAAAGAAAAAAGCTAGAAAGAGAAAAATGGAAAATGTTATCAGGTGAAAACATGGTGAAAAAGATTAAAGAGCACTGTACATCGTGAATTTAGGAAAATATATAAATTTAACTGGATTTGTGCTTTTAAGCTTTTTAAAAGATAACTGAAAGCTAAAAGCAAAATTAAAAATGTAGAGATTGGGACAGTGCTGTAGCATAGCAGGTTAAGACCCCAGTCTGCAGTGCCAGCATCTCATATGTGTGCTGGTTCAAATCCCAGCTGTTCCACTTCTGATCCAGCTCTCTGCTATGGCATGGGAAAGCAGTAGAGGATGGCCCAAGTCTGTGGGCCTCTGCACCCACGTGGGAGACCCAGAAGAAGCTCCTGGCTCCTGGCTTCGGATCAGCACAGCTCCAGCCACTGCAGCCATTTGGGGAGTGAACCAGCTGATGGAAGACCTCTCTCTCTCTGCCTCTGCCTCTCTGTAGCTCTGTCTTGCAAATAAATAAATAAGCCTTTTTAAAAAATGTAGAGATTACTATATCCATATAACTATAAAACATAAGACAGTAATAGAATGAGGAGAAAGACTGAAATGAATATACACTGCTTAAAGCATCTTTTACAAAAAGATTTAAAAGCTACATAACAGTAAATTACAGATAAAAATTGTAAACTCTAGAGCAACCAGCAAAAAATTAAAAAGATGTGGTTAATAAGTGAAAACGATATAGCAGATTATACGAAAAACTCAAAATGCAAAAGAAAAATAATTTCTACTTCATTGTGATCAGGTACATACAACCTACATTTTTAAAGGAAAATTATTTTAATAGTTACATGGACTTACCATGTATAAAGACAAAAATGGGCTTTATCATTGCTTGAAATTTTATTTATTTTGGTTGTTCACTGATTGTGTGTCCCATCACAACAAACGTTGCATGAGAAAAAAACTTTTCTTGTAAAATTTTATTCTATGTTTATTACTGTAACTCCTAATGCCTAGAAAAATACAAGGCACATAGAAATAAATTAAATGAATGAATAAACCGATCTTTTTTAAAAAATGTTTTTTGCTAAGACTAATCCTTGAGAACAGATGAATGTTAAGTAACTGCTTCAATTTTATTTATTTATTTTTTTGACAGGCAGAGTTAGACAGAGAGAGAGAGAGAGAAAGGTCTTCCTTTTCCATTGGTTCACCCCCGAAGTGGCTGCTATGGCTGGCACGCTGCGCTGATCTGAAGCCAGGAGCCAGGTGCTTCCTCCTGGTCTCCCATGCGGGTGCAGGGCCCAAGCACTTGGGCCATCCTCCACTGCCTTCCCAGGCCACAGCAGAGAGCTGGACTGGAAGAGGGGCAACCAGGACAGAATCCAGCGCCCCGATCGGGACTAGAACCCGGGTGCCGACGCCACAGAAGGACCGATTAGCCTATTGAGCCGTGGCGTCGGCCTCCCATTTTATTTTTTAAAGGCAGTACAATCCACTTCCCAATCAAAATCCTATCTGGAACTGGAATCTATATAGAAGTTCAAAGGAGGCCCCTGAATACCCAAGGCAGCCCTGAAGATATCTCTATGAAATACAAAGCTCAATTCAAAAACTCTTGCTTTCTGTCATTTTACTGACCACTATGAAATACCTTGGTTTTAAAAACAGTTCCATAGAAATCTGCTCTACACGAGACACAAGGCTTGAAATGTGTATCTCGGGGCCAGTGCTGTGGCTCAGCAGGTTAACGCCCTGGCCTGAAGTGCCGGCATCCCATACGGGTGCCGGTTCTAGTCCCGGCTGCTCCTCTTACCATTCAGCTCTCTGCTGTGTCCTGGGAGGGCAGTAGAGGATGGCCCGAGTCCTTGGGCCCCTGCACCTGTGTGGGGGACCTGGAGGAGGCTCCTGGCACCTGGCTTCGGATCGGCACAGCTCCGGCCGTTGTGGCCATCTGGGGAGTGAACCATCGGATGGAAGACCTCTCTCTCTCTCTCTGCCTCTCCTCTCTCTGTGTAACTCTGACTTTCGAATAAACAAATAAATCGTTAAAAAAAAAAAAATAAAATAAAAACAGTTCCATTAAGTTGTCACATACCATGACATTTACCCATTGAAGTGTTCAAATCAACAGACTGTCAAATTCAAAAGCTGTCACTAACACAATTTTAGAAAATTACACCAACCCAAAGAAAAACTTCATATCCATTACCAGTTAATCCCCATTTCCAACCCCAGCTCCAGTCCTATGCAACTATTCATCTACTTTCTCTTCATATAAATTTGAAGAATTTTTCTTATACAAGGAATCATACAATACATGATTTTTGTGTCTGGCCTCTTTTAATTGGCATAATGTGTTCAACATTCTCCCATGTGATAGCATGTATAAGTATTTTGTCCACTTTTGTTGCCAAGCAGTATTCAAGTATATGGATATATCATATTTTATTTATCCATTCATCAATAGACATTTGGGTTACTTGTACTTTTTGATGAATAATACTGCTAGAAACATCTGTGTACCAGCTTTTACATAGCAATGCTTTCATATTTCTTGGGACATATGGTAACTGTATCTTTAATATTTAAAGGAACTACCAAACTGTTTTCCAAAGTACTTGTACTTAATTCCCATAAGCAAAGCTTGAGTTTTTTTTTTTTTAATTTCTTTGTTGACTATGTTTTTAATGTAATATCTAAGAAACCATTACCTAACCAAGGATCAGGAAAACTTACTTTGCTACTTGCCTCTAAGAGTTTATAGCTCTAGCTATAATGTGATTTGAGTTAATTTTTGTGCTTGGTGCGAGGCAGAGGTCTAAACATTCTTTGAATATATAGTTGCTCAAACAAAAAAACATTAACATGTCTTTTATTTCCTGATTTCACAGTCCTAGTACACTTGTTGAAAATCTGTTGACTGTGAAAGTACATTTCTGGACTCTCAATTCTATTCCACTGATGTGTAGACCTTTATGCTAACGCCTGTTGTCTCCATCACTGTAGTTCTGGAGTATCATTAAAATTGCTAAGTGTCAGTCCTCCCATTCTGACCTTCTTTTTCATTGTAGTTTGGTAACTCTGGCTCCCTAATACTACTGTGTGATTTTAGGATCAGCTTGTGAAAATCTACAATGACAACAACAACAAAAATCCAGCAAGATCTTTGATAAAGTGTGCTTAATCTGTAGATTAATGTGGGGCTTAATACAGTTTTAACAATATGAAACCTTCTGATCTATAAACATGTCACATCTTTCCATGGATTTAGATCTCTCATTTTTTCAAAAAACATTTTGTTGTTTTCAATACTACTCTTGTGCGCTTTATTTAAAAAATTGTTTTAAAGTATGTTTTAATGCTATTGTGAATACAGCTGATTTTTTAAAAAGATTTATTTATTTGAAAAGTAGAATCAGAGTCAGAGTTAGAGAAAGACAGAGAGACAGAGAAGAACCTTCCATATGCTGGTCCACTCCCCGAATGACCACTATGGCCAGGGATGGGCAGGTCAAAGCTAGGAGCCTGGAACTCAATCAGTCTCCCATGTGAGTGGCAGGAACCTAAGCATTTGGGTCATCTTTCGCTGTTTTCCCAGGCACATTAGCAGATAGCTGCATCAGAAGTTCTGGTACTCGGATTCCAATCCAGCTCCCTGCTAATGTGCCTGGGAAAGCAGCGGAGGATGGCCCAGCTCTTGGGCTCCTGGCTCTTGGCTTAAAAATTTGCTCTGTGGGCCAACGCCGTGGTAAAGTAGGTAAAGCATCCCTCCGGCAGCGCCAGCATCCCTCATGGGTGCGGTTCGTGCCCCCGATGCTACTCTTCCAATCTAGCTTTCTGCTTATAGCCTGGAAAAGCAGCAGAAGATAGCCTCACTTCTTGGGCCCCTGAAACCATGTAGGGGACCTCAAAGAAGCTCCTGGCTCCAGCTTTTGAATCGGTTCGCCTCTGGCCATTGCAACCATTTGGGGAGTGAACCATTGGACGGAAAACCTCTCTCTCTGTAACTCTACCTCGCAAATAAATAAATAAATCTTTAAAAAAGTTGCTCTATCTCCCACTGCTTTTCAGAGAGAAGGTGGATAAAAAGGTGCTGTGCGCTCTAAATCCATTTGACAAAAAGGACTAAGATAATCTAAGATCAGGAGCAGTAGTAAGCAGCCTTTGAACCACAAAATAGAATAAAAACTATGTTGCTTAGCACACCAAGTGTTGGTCCACTACTACTCAAAAGCAAAGCATTTCATCCTTGTAATTATGCTCACACGACACGCACTTATATACCCTAATGGTTGCGAAATTTTCTTCAGAATACTCAAGACTTTAATTTTTAAAGAAGAGAAAATGCCAGCTTTGATAAAATGAACATGCCTGCACTCGAAGGGAAAATTAAACCTTTAGGAAAAAAGCAATGAAACCACCAGATTGTGAAAAGGGTATTTTATCCACCAGGAAGTTTCTGAAAGCTGTTTTCTGTCATAAACAAACAAGGTGCCCAAACTCAGGACTGAACAACACATTCTACCAGTGCCACACAGCCACGATACTAAATTATTGTTCTTGCCAAGGCTTCAAATAGAGGGTACATTTCTAATTATGCTGGGTAAGCTCCAACTCCCTCAGTTTTGAGCAAGCAGAAAATTGTAGTCTAATGCTGCAAACTTCTATCAAGTTCCTAGTACCACGGGTTCAGTAAGTTATAACACACGTAAGATGGTGAATTTACTGATGACCAAAGATTGCCAAAATGACTTTTCACATACATTTCCTCAGGTTTTTAAACAAAAGGCATTTTAAAGTTGCTATAGCAATATAAAGGGAAAGTAAAGAATGACCAATCACACTGCCTCTGTTAAGGTCAGAGATGCTCTGTCTCATCTGCATTCCTTGTAGGCTGAGTCCTATTAGTGAGTCTCAAACTGAATTCTGCAGAACGGCATAGTTTCTAACTTCACAAGGCTGTAGTGATTGTATCTGGTGCCCAACACAGACAACCTAGTGCTGTGCTGCTCAAAAAATCCCAGCAAACCTTGTGGTCACTTCAATTCTAGAAGTCTCTTCTGCCTTCTCATTAACTGCTACTTATATTCCTCTGTTTTTCTTATGACTTTCCCACGTGGAGCATTCTCTAAAATACCTTCAGGCCAGACTTCAGCCCCTGGATCCTCAAAAGTGCAATAATGTACAGTTTGCAGGGCACTGTTAAGAGGTCAGGGAGAAGTCCCCTGGTGTTAATAGCTTCAGTAATATTGTTTTCTCCTTTAGACCACATCATTAAGGTGCTTTCATTATCCATAAAGCAATTCTTTATGTCACAGCAAATGAGATCCGGCACTAATTCAAATAGGCTAATTTCAACCTAACAAAATAATTTATTCCTAATAACTAAAGGACCAAGACAATGACCAAAATTTGTAAAGACTTGTTATGATACATGAGGGATCTTCAAACATTATATAAAAATACGTATTACAAAAAATATGCATGGGCTTAAAAAATTTTACACTAAAATAAAGGTATCTTTTGATTCCATTTCCCATTAACTTTCTGAACTATTCTGATGAAGAAGAGAAAAAGCACAGTTTTAAAAATGAATCCTACCAGAGCAAAGGATGATGCTACATGATAATTTACAAGGGAGAAGCCAGCAGAGAAGAAGCAAGAAGCCTAACGCAAAAAAAATGCTGCCCTTCCTGAATTGCAAGGTGACTTGAAGCAGAGGAATGAGATTTCCTTTCCAAGTTAGAACAAATGCACACATTAGCATTAAGTTCTTTTTTAAAAAAGATTTATTTTACTTATTTGAAAGAGTTAGAGAGACAGAGACAGACAGAGACAGAGAGGTCTTCCAACAGCTTGTTCACTCCCCAAATGACTGCCAATGGCCAGTGTTGAGCTGATCCAAAGCCAGGAGCCAGAATTTTCTTCTAGGTCTCCCACACGGGTGCAGGACCCCAAAGACTCAGGTCATCTTCTACTGCTTTCCCAGGGCTTAGCAGAGAGCTGGCTCAGAAGTGGAGCAGCCGGGACATGAACCAGCACCCATATGGGATGCCAGTACTGCAGGCCAACACTTTATCCTGCTGTGCCACAGCGCCAGCCCCAGCATCAAGTTCTGATAGGACCATCTCCTCGTCCTGAGGCTCTGCTCCATACTACTGGAAAGACACAGTTTTACCTTCTAAGCTACACACAGATTCAGTGACAGCCTCCAGAGCACCATGGCTTGCTGTGCCACCCTGGCATCCCAGGAAGATCCCACAGTCCCAGCAGGAAGCACTCAGCTCCACCATGAGGCGGCACTCAAAAGTCTTCACCATGGGTGTCTGCAATCACAGTTGGATATCCAAGTGGTCACACAGATCCGAGGAACTCCGTTACATGTTTTCTGGCATCTGGAAACTCAGAAGTCAACTCAGTACATTTCCAGAGGCCAGAGCCTCTACACCTAGGACCAAGCAGCTCAGAACATGTCCTGGGGTGGGGGCAGTGAACTTCCCAAGGCAGGAAGTGTTCAAGTTGCACATAAAGTCCTGACCTCTGGTCCAAGATCCATTTGTGGGGATCTTGAGGTGACCTTAGTTATAAGGGGGCTGCTTGGATGCAACATTTCTATCAGGGGCCTTGTCTGGACCTTGATTGCCAGGCTCAGAGCAGGAATAGAGCAGGGACAGACTGTCCCATGAGTCATTTGCGAGCACAGTTCTCAAAGTGTGGTACCATAGAAACACTAAGCGGAGCTGTGGGGACCCAGTACTGCTCAGAGAACTTGCAGGAGGTCTCTGCCACACAGCAGCATTCCAGTTCCTCTCAGTGCTCTAGGTCAGGGGTGAGGAGCCTTACTCTAGAAAAAGATACCAGTCCTAGCTAGACAAGACAAGAGGTCTCTAAGAAAATCGAGGAGCGTGATCACGAGACAGTATGACTAACTAGTCCACACAATCCTCAGGGAGCTGATTTAATAAGACATAAGTCTGCCCAGGTGCCCTGGAGTGTCACAGGATTAGACCTGGACTGGTTAAAGCCAATGGGTTATATTCAGCAGCCAGGGCCAACCTCATGGGCGTGCAGCCTACATGGTCACACAGAAACAGTCACACGGCTCGCTCTCTGAAGGGCCTGCACTGGGTTTAAACCTCTGCTGGTGGTGTCTTAAAAATCCTCAAAACTCTGTCTTTGAACTTGTGTTTTGTAAGCCAGTCAAAAGAGCATGAGTCTGAGCCAAGGAGGTAGGTGGAAGAAAGGAAAGAGCTTTATGTTTTAGTATCTTTAGTGGCCCTTTACCCCTGCCTTTGGAACAAGGTCCTCACAAAATTGTGCAGCAGGCCCAGTTAGCAGTGGTGAGGTAAACCCCTCCCAAGTAGCCAGCCACACTTTGAAGGAGGGAACTGAAGACTAATCAGGGATGGGCTTTTGGTATAGCGACTAAGCCTCTACTGTAATCCCCACAGCTCATGTTAGAGTGCCCAGGATCAAGTCCTGGCTGAAGTCCTGAATCCAGCTTCCTACTATTCCAACCTGGGAGGCAGCAGGTGATGGCTCAAGTACTTACATCCCTGCCACTCACATGGGAGACTTGGATTGAGTTCCCAGACCCTGGCTTCACATACCTTTCCAGCTGTTGAGGGCATTAGGGAAGTAAACTAACGCATGAAATATTTCTTTCTTCCTTTGAAATAAATAATAAATAAATTTTAAAAAGACTAATCACCAGGGACCTTGAGGACTCCTCAAACCCTCTGGTCCTAACCCTACCAGCAAATCTCCTTTCATACCTCAAGGTCCCTCTTAAAAGTCAGTTCCAGTCCCAGGGTGGCAAGGTACCCTCCTCAGACCCCCCCGCCCCCCGCCAACAGCTCAAGACTCCCCACTGGTGTGAACCAGGACACAAGACCTATGTTAACAAATCACAGCATGAGGCCACAGCATTAGCAAGAAGGGTCCTTAGTGACACAGCTCAAGTCCCTGTAGTTATTTATGCTCCACACACAGACAAGCCCAAAGACTAGGACCACTGGTTTTCTCTGGCTACCACCTCTCTGATACCCCAACTCTGGAACCGATGGAAGCTGAGGTTCCAACCCCAGGAGGGACACAGCTCTGGGGCAAGCAAAGCAGGATTTAAACTGGAACTTCACTGATCTTGATATATGGCCTAGGGCAGGTTCCCACTTCCTTTAACTAATATTTAAAAGGCTATCAGAAGTGCCTCCCTCACAGACCTTTGAAGAGAATTAGACAGGACAATGTGGTATAATTCAAAAAAACAAAAACAAACAAACAAAAAAACCTCTTGCTTCCCCTCCTTGTGTTGTTATTTAGAAATGAGACAACGGTACCTTAAGAAGCCTGACAACTGAAAGTGCTTCATTAATGCTGATTCTGTTAAACATCCTTTCTTGTCCCTCCGACCTTTATTCTTGTGACCAGAGCCTTCATTAACCATCACTTCCTGTCCCAAGACGCAGCAGTGAGGGCACTGTTAGTTCTGCATATATCAAATACCAACTGTGACCAGGGACTACAGGAATGAAAGCAGAGAGATAAAGTCCTGCCCTGGACAAGCTCACAGTCTTGCATGAAATAGGTACACAGCAAATAAATGGTGATTAAATGGGTAAGTACTTTACATATATAAAGAGTGTGTAACAGAAATATTTCTGTAATGAAATACATCCAAAAGCTCTGGATACTTACCTCTGTCAGGGGAAGGAGAGAAAAGTATCACAGAAAAGGAAGACACCCATACGGGATGCTGGTACAGCTGGCAGTGGCTTCACTGACTATGCCATGGCTCTGCCCGCCCCACACCCCCAAACCCCCAACAACCCAGGCTGTTCCCACTTGTGATCAAGCTGTCTGTGTGCAGTCTGTGAAAATTCACCAGATTCTGTGCAAATTAATTCGAGCGCCCCATGCCCGTTTTCCTGCACACACACCTTACACTTCCGAACAACCTGGAGAAGAGAGGCCGTGAGTCAAGGTCCTCTTCTCAAGGACGCGACCAAGGCTACTGCTGGCCAGGGACAGAAAACACCCAAGACGCAACCGAGGCCATGGGAAAAGTTCTTCCTCTCCCAAACCCTGCCACCACCCACACCCACCAGGACTCCTGTCACTCTCCACCTCCCTTTCCTCTCCTCCACGCGGGTTTCTGCCCCTCCCTTCCTCACCTCCACACCTACACATCACCTTTTCATTCTCCTCCCTTCCTCTCTCCTCCCGCGTCCCCCTTGAGCCCCTCCCTCCTCCACTTTCTATCCCAACTACCCCTCAAACACACACACCCTCCCCGCTCTCTGCACCTCGGGCCCCACCCACCCAGTGACAGGAAGGCCACCACGGCCAACCATCCACAGAAAGAGCTGAGTGGATATGAAACCAGGAGCCAGGAGCTTCCTCCAGGACTCCCACACAGGTCCAGGGGCCCAAGGACTTGGGCCCTCTTCAACTGCTTTGCCTGGCCACAGTAGAGAGCTGGAACGGAAGTGGAGCTGCTGGGACTCGAACCAACACACATATGGAATGCTGGTACTGCAGGCGGCGGCTTCACCCGCTATGCCATGGCTCCGACCGCCGCCCCACCCAGGCTTTTCCCACTTGTGATCCCGCTGTCTCCTCAAACGCCTAGGAAAGCAGAGGAAGTGGCCCAAGGACTTGGGCCCCCGAACCCACACCGGAGTACTGGATACAGTACCTGGCTTGGGCTCCGGCCTGGTCAAGCACCGGCCATTGTAGCCACCTGGCACCTGGGCGGGGTGAGCCCACACACTGAAGATCTCTCCCTCACCGCCTCATCTATAACTCTGCCCTTCAAACCAGTCTTTAAATAGAAAAAAGTCGCGTACTTACTATGAGGTGTCAGAATCTTGGGGCAGGCTGGAACAGAGCAAAGAGGGATTCTTGGGGTTTCTCTAAGCTTCTGCTTTCTCCTCCCTGTGTGCAGTCTGTGGAAAGTCACCGGATTAGGTGCAAATTAATTCGAGCGCCCCATGCCCGTTTTCCTGCGCACACACACCTTACACTGCCGAACAACCCGGAGAAGAAAGGCCGTGATCAAGGCCTCTTCTCACGGATGCGGCCAAGGCTACTTCCCACCAGGGGCAGAAAACCGGGGCCGTGGGAAAAGTTCTTCCTCTCCCCACCCCACGCTCAACCACACACTCACCGGGATGCCTGTCACTCTCCCCCTCCCTTGCCTCTGCCCCACGAGGGTTTCTGCCCCTACCTTCCTCGCCTCCACACCTGCACGCCACTTTTTCATCCTTCCCCCTCGCTCCCTCCTCCCACCTCCCCCTTACACCCTCTCCTCCACCTTCTATCCCAGCTACCCTTCACACACACACCCCACCCCCGCTCTGCACCCTGGGCCCCGCCTACCCAGTGACAGGAAGGCCACCACACCAAACTCTCCGCAGGAAGGCCGTTTCTGTGTCTCTGGAACATGAACGCAGTCTTGAGGTGTAGTCTTCCAGAAGGGGCCGAAGCAAAAGACTGCACCTAGAAATTTCCAGAAGCCCAAGATAACTGATGCGGCCGCCTCAGACTGCAGCCTCATCTGAACCCGGCCTGAACCTGGGGGGGCACTCACTGTGTCTTCTCAGGGTGGGCCACCAGCGTCGAGGATGGCTCCTCAAGGCTTGTGCCAGCGCTGGGCAGGAGCGGACACGACGCTGACTCCTACCTGAGCACCAGCACAGCTGCAGATGCGCCTGCGGGTGCACTTCCAGGTCACAGCGCCAGGCGCAGGCGCACTCCTCACTGGCCGTCGCCATGGCGCAACGGGACGCATCTGCGCACTGCGACATCCCGCGTCCAGCGCCCCCAGGGTCACTTCCAGTCCCGCCCCTCCAGGCTTTACCCAGGCGGGGCAGCCGCTGGTGGCCCAGGTACTCTGCACCCCACTTCCCTGCCTCCTGGGAGTCCTCAATGGAGCTCCTGCCCCCTGGCTTCTGTTTGGCACAGCGCATGCTGTTGAAGCCGCATGGGGAGAGAAGCAATGCAAGCGGCATCACGAGCGCTCTTTCTCGCCAGAGCGTCCTTCTGGGGGATCAACCCCCCAGGTGACTACAAAGGCCGGGGCTGGGCCAGGCCAAAGCAGATGCCAGGGACTTTATCCGGTGCTCCCTTCTGGGTTCAGGGGCCTACGTCCTTGGGCCATCTCCCTCTGCTTTCCCAGGTACGTTAGCAGACAGCTGGATCCCACGGGGAACAGCTTCCGGGAGGGACCAGCGCTGTGCGGTAGCGGGTAAAGCCACCGCCCACAGTGCCGGCATCCCATATGGGCTCCGGTTCGAGTCCCGGCTGCTGTACTTCCGAAGCAGCTCTCTGCTGCGGTCTGGGAATGCAGCAGAAGATGGCCCAACTCCTTGGGCCCCTGCACCCATGCAGGAGACCCCGGGGAGGCTCCTGGCTCCTGGTTCCTGGCTTCAGATCCGCTCAGCTCCGCCCTTTGCAGCCAACAGGGTAGTGGACCAGCAGATGGGAGACCTCCCTCTCTCTCCTCTCACTCTGCCTCTCATCCTCTCCATGTGTAACTCTCAATGAAAAATAAGAAAGATCGAAAAAAGTAAAAAATTTAAAAAAGGAAGACATAGCTGTAAATAAAATACTGCATCAAGACCAACTACTAGAGTTTGTGTAGAATTTGATATTATATGCACTACATACCCTATTAACACAGAATTTGAAAAAGAGTTTAACTTAGAAAAGATTCTGGTACACATTCCTTCTCTTCTTCCTTACAAACATTCTGTCTGGCGTATTCTCTGACTCACGCATCAGGAAATCTTTGCAATTTATTTATTCAGACTCTTACGTATCCACTTGCACAAGGACACGGAACACCTGTGATCTACACAGTTCTCCACAGAACACAGGTCTGCTTGCCAGTCACCACCCTTCACAGTCTAGCCCTGCATTTAACCTATGGAATGTGTTTGAAATGTGACAAATCCTATCTTCCACAAAGCAAGACAGAATACAGAAAGGCAGCATCTGAGGTCACTGTTGACATTTTCTACGTGCACGTTATCATGTTGGTACTTTTTCTCTCATTTCTCAATGTTAGATACATCAGCTAGGAGCTGCATCATAAGCAGCACTAGGTGTTGGCACTGTGGTGTTGTGGGTAAAGCTGCCCCCTGCAACGCCAGCATCCCATATGGGTACCACTTCCAGTCCCAGATGCTCCATTTCTGGACCAGCTCCCTAATTGCCTGCGAAGGCAATACAGATGGCCCAAGTGCTTGGGCCCTACCACTCTTGTGGGATACCCAGATGAAGCTCCTGGCTCTTGACTTTGGCCTGGCCCGGTCCCAGCCACCACTGAGGCCATTTGGGGAGTGAACCAGTGGATGGAAGATCGATCTATCTCTCTCCCTCTCTGTCTCTCTGCCTTTCAAATGAAAAACCTTATCTCTTTTTTTTTTTTTTTGAGTAAAGTAGCAACACCAGGACTTGAAACAGGGAATACCATATGGGATGCAGGTGTTCCAAGCAGCTTCTTAATGCCATCCAACATCAAATACCTGCCCCTGAAGGTCTTCTTACTCAACTTCTCATTTCACATGTGAGGTTTACAACCTTTGTTCCTCTCAAAAGGACAGTACTGTACTGCCTATGTTAGAAAGAGGAAATCTAGCAGGTAAGCGCTGTGGTGTAGCAGGTAAAGCCACTGCCTGCAGTGCAGGCATGAGCCTCAGCTGCTCCACTTCCAATCCAGCTCTCTGCTGTGGCCTGGGAAAGCAGTAGAAGATGGCTCAAGTCCTTGGGCCCCTGCACCCATGTGAGAGACCTGGAAGAAACTCCTGGCTCCTGGCTTCAGATTGCAGCAGCTCCAGCCATTGCAGCCATCTGGGGAATGAACCAGCAGACGGAAGACCTCTCCCTCTGCCTCTCTCTCGTCCTCTCCTTCTCTCTCTGTGTAACTCTGACTTTTAAGAAAATAAATCATTAAAAAAGAAAGAAAGAAGAAAGAAATCTAATCAGAGCAAGATCAGCAGTAACATTCCCGTGTCAGGCATTTGATAAGAGAAATGCCCCTACGTGTTCAAAGTGCCTCCCTGTATTCTCTCCATTTACTGAGTGCATGTATTGGTCAAACGACTGGTGCTTTTGAGGAGGATGAGCAGAACAAGAATAAGAGGCAAAGGATGACAATAATCTGCAGCAGGGCCATGGAACAAAGGTGGCAGAGAGGGAAGATTCTAGTTATACCAAAGCTATAAAGAGAAAAAGCTGAGTCGCTCCACATGCATGTAGAAACATCTAAAGGTACTCTGCTTTCTAGCCTAGGTAGGAGGCGTGAGTAACAAGAGCACCCATCAAAGAGAACACAGCCTTTTTTTACCTATTAAGACTGCTAACAATTACATAATAATGACCTGGAGTTCACACTACAGAATAGAGAAGCAGTGTGCTTCAAGACAGCACACTTGAGTCTTTTTTTTTTTTTAATTTTTTACAGGCAGAGTGGACAGTGAGAGAGAGAGAGAGAGAGAGAGAGAGAGAGAGAGAGAGAGAGAGAGAAAGCTCTTCCTTTTGCCGTTGGTTCACCCTCCAATGGCTGCCACGGCCGGCGCATTGCGCTGATCCGCTGGCAGGAGCCAGGTGCTTCTCCTGGTCTCCCATGGGGTGCAGGGCCCAAGCACTTGGGCCATCCTCCACTGCACTCCCGGGCCACAGCAGAGAGCTGGCCTTGAAGAGGAGCAACCGGGACAGAATCTGGCGCCCCGACCGGGACTAGAACCCGATGTGCCGGCGCTGCAAGGCGGAGGATTAGCCTATTGAGCCACGGCGCCGGCCATACTTGAGTCTTAAACCAAGGGTTCTAACATGATCCAGGAGCAACCAGGACTATAACCCGGCGTCCATACAGGATGCTGGTGATGCAGGCAGAGGGTTAACCAAGTGAGCCACGGTACTGGCCCCTCCAATCACTCTCGTAACATCTCCACAGTTCCCTCCTCATGCGTGTCCTCTCTCAATCCCTACTCAGTATAGATTCTACTGTCTGGCACTATCAGGCCCCCCACCAGGTGCCCAGTACTCATCCTCTCCTCCTCTGTTTCTCTATCACAGGAACCTTAAAGACCTTGATATGTACTAAACCCAACTCTCCGCCATCACCTCACCTCCACACAAATAGCTGGCCATGGTTCAAGGATGCTACAAGGAACTGCATCCCCTGAACTGCAATGTCTCCATCATTAACGTTTTACCACATCTGTTCCAATCACCTTCTTTATCTAACTGCACCCATTCTCATTACTCTTAGAGAGCAAGTTTCTGACATAAGGGCTGATCTGCCCTATGTTCACCAGAGTAAACGTTCCACAAGAGAATATTCACCTCTGGAACCTCAGATCAGTAGCTGAATAAGGAAACTGATACCACACTGTCAGTCCAATCTAGAGGTCCTCTGCACACGCTGTGCCTGTCAACAGCAGCCCTTGCACTTGCTGCCCAGCATCAAATGCGGCATTCCCTTGCTGTACCTCTTTTATTCTCAAATAGCTGCTCAGTGTTTCCCCACCTTTGTGATATTGACAATTCTCAAGAGTTCCAATCTTTCACTCTTTAGGATGTCCCTCAAGCAAAAACTGTAAAGGTGTCCTCAAAGTCAAACTCATGTTGGCATTTTATCAGAAAAACCTCAGAAATCACACTAACCTTTTCTCAGCTTTTCTCATCAAGAATCACATGATGTCAACGTATGTCACGACTGGTGAGGTTAACCTAGATCATCTGGTCACCAGATTTTCCTCTGTAAATCATAAGCATTTTGTGGGGAGATAACCCAATACTACACAGCATTCAATGTCTCATCAAACTTCTTCCCACCAACATCAAGATCCATTTGTAACTTCCATATGAATCAACTATCATTATGGTAGACGCCAAATAATGGCTTGTTTTTTTAACTACCCATTTTACGGGGAGATAACCCAATACTACACAGCATTCAATGTCTCATCTAACTTCTTCCCACCAACATCAGGATCCATTTGTAACTTCCATCTGAATCAAGTATCATTATGGTAGATGCCAAATAATGACTTTTTTTTTTGAACTACCCACTTCTTCATCATTAACAAAACGCCCCGCTGTAAAGAAGAAATTTTTCTTATCTCTCACTTATTCGTATACAACATCAACATTTACTTTAGTGCTGAAATTATCCAGTATCTGGCCAGTGTGCGCTCCTTCAAGCTAACTTCTGCATCTTCATGACACACCCTATCACTCTGAAAGAATTTTTTTTTAAGATTTATTTATTTATTTGAAAGGTAGAGTTAGAGAGCCAGAGAAAGAAAGAGAGAGAAGAGAGACAGAGAGAGAGACAAGAGAGAGATGAGAGAGAGAGAATGAGAATCTTCCATCCACTGGTTCACTCCAGAAATGGCCACAATGACCAGAATTTTGCCAATCCAAAGCCAGGAGCTTCTTCCAGGTCTCTCACATGGATAAAGGGGTCCAAGGACTTGAGCCATCTTTCACTGCTTTCCCAGGCACATTAGCAGAGAACTGAATCTAGCAGCTGGGACCCAAACCGGCACCCATATGGGATACTGGCCCCACAGGTGGTAGCTTTACCTACTAAGCCACAGCACCGGCCCCTGAAGAGTTCTTCAATTCCTTAGAGAAATATATTTCCCAGGCTCATTACACATACCCTGCAATCAACTGTTCCTTCAAGGAACTTTGATTTCCCTCTTAGGAGATGACAGAATTTACAAATTCATCTAGCTATTTTTGATTGTAGACATCTTCCATGACCATTTTGAGGACTTCCCATATGCATGGATTTCAAACTTTTCGCATCAAAATAAACTTCTCTCTTAATTCCATTTTCTACAAACTTTTAAAGTGGTGTCATATGCATAGATTTTCAGTATCTACATTTATATTCATGTTTTAAAAACCATGAATTTACTTTAAATTTCCAATTCCTGTCTGACATCTTCAAATTCTTTTTAATCTTCCTCATTCTATATTTATAAATTCCTTATCTGTCAATAATAAACATAGTTTGTTGTAACCTCAATATATTTACTTGGTTGCTCAATCTCCTGAATATATAACCAACTTCATTGGCTGCCTATGCAGCTCTCAGTCCCACTGCCTCCTTCACCTCTAGTCTGGTTGCCCACTCTTCAGCTCCTGTACCTGTCACTGCCTCCAAAGAAAGGGAAGGTAGGGAAATCCATGAAGAGTCCATAACAATCCCAAAATGGAACTCCATATTTTCTCCCTGCAAACCTGCTTTTCTCTGAGTCTTCCACTTGTCAGTAATCCAATGTAATTCACTTCATTGTCTGGCCAAAATTGGGTTTGCTTCTTTTTCTCAGTATCCATCTAATAACACGCTTATTTGCTCTACCTTCAAGACTTAATCCAAGCATTGCTACTTCTCTCCAGCTTCAGGCCAACTTTTACAGCCCAAGTCTACTTATGCTGCTCACAAAGACTGCTTTAAGAGTCTCAAATTCTCTGCCTTGCAAGCCTACAATCTATTCCCCAGAGAGCAACCAGGATGACTTTTTTTTTAAGACAAACACAAACCAACGCACAGCCTACTCTACTGAAAATTCTCCATGGACTTAGACGTAAAATAAAATCCAAACCCTTCACCGTATCGTATCAGCTTCTTGAAGTACCCCTGCTACTTCTCCAACCTCACCCACCAGCTAACTAGCATCTGCCACTCAGATCTTTCTGTGACCCTCAGTCACCAGGCTCTGCTTCATGCACTCTGCGCTTGCTGCTCTCTTCCATAAACTGGGTATAGTCCCTCACATCGAACAGCTGTGCTAGAATGTCACCTCCCCAAGAGCCTTTTCTGACTGCATTCAGTACCTCTAGCTCCATCTTCATACACTGCTTTTTTGTTTTCACAGCACTTAACACTATCTGTAGCGCTATAATGAGTTTTATTCAGTAGTTTAATGTCTGTCTTCCATTATAAATCGTTATTCTTATAGAGACAGCGTATTGACCACACAGTATTACTTATAACACCTCATGAACACTGAATAAATGTTTGCTAAGCTGACACATTTACAGAACTGTGTATGGAATACTACATGAAATACAATCACTTGAAGCTACGGACTCAGTATGCATTCCAAAATAATAGGGTCAGCAACCACCAGCAATTTCTAGAGCATACCCTCAAACCTGAGATGTGCCATTAACAGCAGAATTTCTGTGATTACAGAATGCGGCAACTAAAGAGACATGAATACCAAGTCAACTGACAAGCTGCTGTCTGCAAAATATAAAAGGTGAGCAGAGAGCCGCATGGAGAAAGTCTTTCTGAGCTGCCCAAATGACAAATATCTTCATAATAATATAAAGCTCTATCTGGAAGACATCTATAAGATTCAAAAATGCATACTCCAGTGGTTTGTATATGCATCAAGAATGAAAACCAACCAAATAAAAGACCATCTATGGCTCTTCGCAGCCCTGAAAGAAAGAAAAAGAAACAGGATGGATACACAAATGAGGCAGATTGATGGCATGAAGGAAAACTTGACAAGAATAAATGGGACTGCAGGAAACAATCATGATGGAGAAAAAGAGAAATGAACGTAACCATTCCATCCAGCATTCCCCAGAACAGTGATGGAAGAACATGTAACTAAAAATAAAAATAACTCCAAATAGCTGTCCGCAATGAGAAAACTCATAGACAAAGGTATAGATATGTGCACAAGCACGTGTAAAACAAATACTCATACAAAAAGGGGAGGCTGATAAACTTTCAAAAACAATGATTATTAAATGCATGTTAGGTCATATTATATGTTAAAAAACTACCTTTAAAATTTTTCCCCAGCATGATGGCAATGTGGCATAATATGTTAAGCCTGCACCTGCATCTCCAGCATCCCTTATGGGCACCAGTTCAAGTCCTGGATGCTCTACTTCTGATCCAGCTTCCTGCTAATGTTCCTGGGAAGGCAGCAGAAGATGGCTCAAGTGCTTGGGCCTCTGCACCTTCTTGGGAGACCAGGAAGAAGCTCCTGCCTCTTGGCTTTGGATTGGCCCAGCTCCAGCCATTGCGTTCTTCTGGGGAGTGAATCAGTGGATGGAAGATTGATCTCTCTCTCTCTCTCTCTCTACTCCCCACCTTCTCCCCCTCGCCCTCTTTCTGCAACTCTGTCTTTCAAACAAACCTTCCAAAAATGGCAAAATATTAAAGGGTTTGGCAAGAATGTGGAGAAAAGAGAAGCTCTGCACACTGCTGGTAGGAATGCAGATTACTACAGCCATCTTGGAAAACAGTATGGAAGTTCCTCAAAAAACCAAAAAGTAGAACTACCATATGATCCAGCAGTTCTACCCCTCGGTATATATATCCAGGGGAAATGAACTATGTCCATTGAAAAGGCATCTGCACTGCCATGTTTATTGAAGCATTATTCACAATAGCCAAGACATAAGACAAAATCTAAGTACTGGAATACTGATAAATATATAAGGAAAATATGATACCCATAAATAATGGAATATTACTTAGCTATAAAAATCGAAATCTTTTCATTTGCACCAACATGAACTGGAGGTCATTGTGTAAGTGAAATAAATCAAACAGAGAGAACTATGACTTGATCTCACTCTAAAAAAAGTCTTTGTGGAGTCTTAAAAAAAAAAAACAGGTAATCTCATAGAAATTGTGTATATAATAGTGGTTACCAGAGGATGGGGAGCAAAGTGAGGTGGGAGTGATGGGGAAAGGTAGATGGATGAGTACTAGGTTCCAGCTAGATTGGAATAAGGAGTTCTGGGGTTCTATTGTACAGTAGGGTGACTACAGATCATTACATACCATATAGTTCTCTGTAAAGAAACACTAGAAGATAAAAGGCAAATAAAATATATCCCTAATTCAACGCTTCCACCATCTCTATGGCTGCCATCTGATCCATCAACTTCATTCCCTTTGATTGGATCATTTAAGTGGCCTCCTAACCGATCTTTGTGATTTCATCTCTGTCCCCTGCGTGCTGTTCTCAACACACAATCACGTCATGCTACTCGTGACCTTAGTGCTTCAGTACGATCATGTTGTTTCTACCCTGACTCAGTGTCTTCCAACTGTTTGTCATCCTGCTCCACACAATGCACCCCAAAAGGCTCTGAATGATGTGGTGCCCCTGACCGCATCTCTCAGATCTCAAGCAATTCATTCTGCTATTTATTCTTTCTGGAAAGTTCTTTCTCTGCAGAGCTGTGTAGTTCACTCCTTTCCCTCTTGAAATGTCATCCTCTCAGGCACTATTTGTTGAATGAATGAAGGAGTCAATGTTGTCAATAAAGCTGCTATACTCACTCAGGCCAGGCCCTGCAGGCTTCTAATCCCTATGATGTAGTCAGGAACCAAGGACTGGAACCCATACTTGAAGGATACTGTGTTCACAGCCACCAAGGCATTAGCAGGCAGCTGAGGCTGTGCCCACAATCAGAGTAATATTTTTGCTATATAAGTTGATGGCAAGTCTGTATGTACAAACACAGAACTAAGTGTACAAATACAGGACTTTTTGTGAGGATAAAATTAACATTGCCGGTCAAAGTATGACCATAAATTGATACCATTTCCACACTCATATTGATATTGTAATTAAGAACAAGCATTTAGAAACCTCACAGCAATTGGACAGTGCTATGGCACATCAGTGAATGGGTCTCACATGGGATTGTACTGCATACAGTCATGTGCAGGCAGATCACTAATCTACACAGGTTCTGCATTTGTTTAAAAAAGAAAAAAAAACAGTCCTCACCACAGGCAATATTAAGTGCATTATTAAAAAGTACATCTTTACAGAGGACAAAATACAAGCATCTGCCTGAATACCTACCAAATGACCTTTGTTCTTTTAAATATACAGAAAACTACTAATTTTTGGTTTTGACACTTGTTCTCATAATTCAAATGTGCATCCAATTTTCTTTCTACAACATATACAAATAACACATAACAATTTGGAAAGTGTGTGTGTGTGTGTGTATGTGTGTGTATGTTAACTGTCAACACTGATAGGTATACTAGCAGGTGACCACTTCCCAGGATCTTCCTGGAGATTAACAATACTGTATTTGACACATAGATTATAATAACTTTTTCACGGAACTTCTTGTAGTCAAAATCTACCAACAATAGATGCTGGAGAGGATGTGGGGAAAAAGGGACACTAACCCACTGTTGGTGGGAATGCAAATTGGTTAAGCCACTATGGAAGTCAGTTTGGAGATTCCTCAGAAACCTGAATATAACCCTACCATTCAACCCAGCCATAACACTCCTTGGAATTTACCCAAAGGAAATGAAATTGGCAAACAAACAAGCTGTCTGCACATTAATGTTTATTGCAGCTCAATTCACAATAGCTAAGACCTGGAACCAACCCAAATGCCCATCAACAGTAGACTGGATAAAGAAAGTATGGGACATGTACTCTATAGAATACTATACAGCAGTCAAAAAACAATGAAACCCGGTCATTTGCAAGAAGATGGAGGAATTTGGAAAACATCATGCTGAGTGAATTAAGCCAGTCCCAAAGGGACAAATATCACATGTTCTCCCTGATTGGCGACAACTAACTGAGCACAAAAGGGGAAACTTGTTGAAATGAAATGGACACTATGAGAAACAGTGACTTGATCAGCTCTTGTCCTGACGGTTGATGTACAATGTAATACTTTATCGGTTTTAGTATTTTTTTTGTTCTAGTACCATTGGTTGAACTCTGTAATTAACACACAATTATTCTTAGGTGTTTAAATTTTAACTGAAAAGTGATCCCTGTTAGGAATTTGGAAAACATTATGCTGAGTGAAATAAGCCAATCCCAAAGGGACAAATATCACTTGTTTTCCTTGATAGGTGACAACTAACTGAGCACCAAAAAGGAAACCAGTTAAAGTGAAATGAACACTATGAGAAACGGTGACTTGATCAGCCCTCACCCTGACTGTTGATGAGCAACTTGATATGTTATCCCTCTTAGTATTTTTTTTGTTTGTTCTACTTAATACTTTTGGTTGAATACTGTAATCAATACACAATTCTTCCTACGTGCTGAAACTTAACTGAAAAGTGATCACTGTTAAATATAAGAGTGGGAATAAGAGAGGGAAGAGATGTGCAATTCCGGACATGCTCAAGCTGACTTACCTCAAACGGTAGAGTTAGAAACATACCAGGGGATTCCAATTCAATCCCATCAAGGTGGCATGTTCCAATGCCATCTCACTAGTCCCAGTGATCAAGCTCTGTTCACAATTGATCATAATGATAGGACTAAGAACCAAAGGGATCACATAAACAAGACTAGTGTCTGCAAATACTAGCTGATAGAATCAAAAAGGGAGAGAATGATCCAACATGGGAAGTGAGATACACAGCAGACCCATAGAATGGCAGATGTCCTAAACAGCACTCTGGCCTCAAAATCAGCCCTTAAGGCATGTGGATCCGGCTGAAAAGCCCATGAGAGTATTTCCGGCATAGAAAGCCAAGACACTCTGGGGGAAAAAAAACCTAAATGAAAGATCTCCGCGAGTGAGATCCCAGTGGAAAGAACAGGTCATCAAAGAAGGAGGTACCTTTCTCTGAAGAGAGGACAGAACTTCCACTTTGACTACAACCTTGTCTAAATATGATCAGAGTCGGTGAACTCAGGGGGCTTCCATAGCCTTGGCAGCTCATGACAAGAGCCTATGGTGATTACTGATGCCATAAACAAGAGTGTCAATTGGTTAAGTCAACAAAGGAGTCACTGTGCACTTACTCCTCATGTAGGATCTTTGTCCTTAGTGTGCTGTACATTGAGATTTAATGCTATAACTAGTACTCAAACAGTATTTTTCACTTTATATTTCTGTGTGGGAGCAAACTGTTGAAATCTTTACTTAATGTATGCTAAACTGGTCTTCTGTATATAAAGAGAAACGAAAATGAATCTTGATGTGAATGGAAGGGGAGAGGGAGTGGGAAAGGGGAGGGTTGCAGGTGGGAGGGACGTTATGGGGGGGAAGCCATTGTAATCCATAAGCTGTACTTTGGAAATTTATATTCATTAAATAAAAGTTTAAAAAAAAAACTTTCCAATACAACATTATGCAATAATGTCCTCTCCTAAACCACTCAGTCCTCTGAATGCCCTCTTGATAGTTCTCATCACATTCCAACATTACCATATAACTATCCATCTTCTACCGGACTACACCACTGTAGGGAAAGGCACCATGTCTATACGGGTTTATCACAATACTGAAAGTAGTTCCTGGCTCACACTAGGGATTCAGCATACTTTTATCATGAATTCATCTTACACAGGAAAGAAAACTGAAGGTGACAATAAAATGTGGCCTCTTCAACTGGCCAAAGGGAACATAGTGTCCACTTCCTAAACAAGAAGATACAAGACAATGGTGTAGCTCTCAGTATTATGGAAGTGAATGAGCTTTAGTGCATATTCATATGCCTGTGATTAGAAAAAAACAGTGAAATGAACTTAGACTTTTGCACATGAATGTAAAAAAGTAAACTAATATTAAATCGTTTGCAAGAACAGAGGCAAAACAAAAAGTTTCCTTTGAATTGGAATGTTTTCCATAACATATATGTGCATGCAAGGTGGATACCTCAAGGCGGGGAGGAGAGTCAGGAGTGTGGAAGCAAATACATTACTGTCCCTGAACAGAACTGATTCTTGTCTCAGCCAAAGACTTGATTTTGGCTTGTTTCTGCCTTTTCTCTGGCTTGACCAGAAGAGGAAAAAAAGTTTAAACTGTTACAGATCAAAAGTCTACTGACAGGTGATCCATATTACTTAGTTACTATGAGGAGACTTCAAAAAGTTCAGGGAAAACTGGAATTAAAAATTAAATTTATTCTCATGCAAAAAATGAAATCTATTTCATAATACACATTTTCCATAAATTTGAAGACCCCCATATATGATATCAATTCTGCAAGTCACAGTTTTTTTTCTACTCTGAGAGGCTGGGTGTCCCAGACCTCCCTGTCCTGCACTCCCTCTGGTGCTCCACAACCATTGAGGGACTGAAAATGCTGGGGGCAGAAGCACACGCTGCATGCTGTGCAGGATAAAGGTAGCAAAACGTCCTAAGTGACTCTGCAGGAGTACTGTGGGTCTCAGCTAAACCTTGCAAGACTGCTAACCATTCACCAAGAGGGTGGGGACAAGTCACTTTGATTGACTAGTGCAGCACTCAATGATAACCTTCTACATGCTAGGTATATCTGCAAGCTCTCACTGGCCCATGGTAAGCTACCATGGAAGCACACAACCTACATCAGTACATGTGGTTCTGCCTCCCCACTACAAGAGGTCTATACCAGCGCAGATTACACCTCTAGGATTCAGCACCTAGCACACTCCTACAGCTAGAATACATTAGTAATTGTTAGTTGCGAAGACAACAAGCTTTTTCATTGTTGAGTCCGTAACAGTTGTATCATTCAGATCAGTGGTACATCATGTTTCTCGGGAGATTTCACTCCTTCTAGATTTATCAAAAACACACAAATATTGTCATTCCTCATCAAATATGATACACCTACATTTTCCCCTTTATTTAATCATGATCTCAATCACTTGTCTCATGACACAAATGTTAAAGGTTTACCAATTTACCACTTTGTATTAAATCACACAATTTGCCTTGAAGAAGATTTTTATAAAACTATTACCCAAGTTCTATACGGTGTAATTAAATAAGTCAAACCAACCCTTAGGGACCTCTTGCTCTGAAATGAAATTTAAGAGCCAAAGAGTGCCTGTAACCTTTACTGAAGTCATGTCTAAAATGTGGCTTTAAACTTAAACTAATCAGATCTCCATAGAAAAGGCTGGTCACACTCACTGACATGCATACGTGTGAATTTCACCCCCACCAGAAAGATCAATATGGAAAACAAGACCAGACTGTTCCAAGGGTACTCAAAGCTAGGAGTTTCCCTATCACTCAAGGTTAGAGACAGTAGTGCTGCTTGCTTGTTCGCTGTCCCTCCAACCTCTAGCAGTTCTATAGATAAGGAAATAAAAAAATATTTCATAAGGCAACCTAGGTGGTGCCAATCACCAATCACTAATTTAATAAACATCTCAAAGCTCCTTTATGATGCAAGACCCACCAAGTAGATCCAAAGACAGTTCCTGGGGCTGGTGCCACAGTACAGTGGGTTAAGCTGCTGCCTGCGATGATGGCATCCTCTATGGGCACAGGTTTGAGTCCCAGCTGCTCCCCTTCTGATCCAGCTCCCCGATAACAGCCTGGGAAAGCAGCAGAAGATGGCAGAATTGCTTGGGCCCTTGCATCCACATTGGAGACTCAGAAGGAGTTAGTTATGGCCTCCTGGCTTCGGTCTGGCACAGCCCAGACCGTTGTGCCATTGAGGGAGTAAACCAGCAAGTGGAAGATTCTGTTTCTCCCTCTCTCTCTGTATTCTGCCTTTCAAATAAATAAAAAATAAGTCTTTTAAGAAAAAGATACAATTCCTGCACACAGGGGCCCCAAGTATCTATTTCACACAGCATGCATACATTATCTCTTTAAAATTAGCTAAATTCATGGGGCCAGCACTATGGCTCAGCAGCACCAGCATCCCATATGGGCACTGGTTTGAGCCCCAGCTGCCCTACTTGTGATCCAGCTCCCAGCTAATCCAACTGGAAAAGCAGCAGAGGATGGCCCAAGTCCTTGGACCCCTGCACCCACATGGGAGACCTGGAAGAAGCTCCTGGCTTCTGACTTCAGATCACCTCAGCTCCAGTCATTACAGACATTTGGTGAGCAAACCAGTGGATGGAAGACACTTTTTCTCTCTCTTGTCTCTCTCTCTCTCTCTCTCCCCCTCTCTCTGTAACTCTCTCAAATAAATAAATCTCCCTTGAGCCGGCGCCGCGGCTCAATAGGCTAATCCTCCACCTTGCGGCGCCGGCAAACCGGGTTCTAGTCCCGGTTGGGGCGCCGGATTCTGTCCCGGTTGCCCCTCTTCCAGGCCAGCTCTCTGCTATGGCCAGGGAGTGCAGTGGAGGATGGCCCAGGTGCTTGGGCCCTGCACCCCATGGGAGACCAGGAAAAGCACCTGGCTCCTGGCTCCTGCCAGGATCAGCGCGGTGCGCCGGCTGCAGCGGCGGCCATTGGAGGGTGAACCAGCGGCAAAGGAAGACCTTTCTCTCTCTGTCTCTCTCTCTCACTGTCCACTCTGCCTGTCAAAAAAAAAAAAAAAAAAAAAAAAAAATAAATCTCCCTTAAGAAAGCTAAATTCATATGCATTTAGCAGGAACATTATTCATCTCAGTGTAACCTGAGTGTCAAACATCCTCTCCAATTACCTCTCAAAAGCCAGAGGGACAGGGCACTGAATCAGAATTAAGAGCCAGAATTTTGCTTCTACTTATTATATTGACACACTGGCTGGATTTGATAAAATAACTTCTAATTTCTCAATTTTAGCTCTTCACATTCAACAGATGAAGCAACTCTTAAAAAGCTGGATGAGCACAGATTATCTGAGAAGTACATGAAACAGTCAGAAACAAGGAGAAAGATGTATCACTCCTACTGAATTAGATCTTCAAAAAAAGAGACAGCATAAACAACAAAACTGAAAAGATAGCAGAGCTAAAGAAGAAATTAATGCAGTCATAACTGAAGGCTTTTTTTTTTAGATTTATTTATTTATTTGAAAGTCTGAGTTACACAGAGAGAGAAGGAAAGCCAGAGAGACAGGTCTTCATCCGCTGGTTCACTTCCTGATTGGCCACAATGTCCGGAGCTGCACCGATCCAAAGCCAGGAGCTCCTTCCACGTCTCCCACACGGTGCAGGGGCCCAAGGACTTGGGCCATCCTCCACTGCTTTCCCAGGCCACAGCAGAGAGCTAGATCGGAAGTGGAGCAGCCAGCACTTGAACCGGCACCCACATGGGTGCCGGTACTGCAGGCTACGGCTTTACCTGCTACGCCACAGCGCTGGCCCCTATGTCTTGAAATACTAAAAATCTTACAAAGCCTATAGTTAAGAGTACTGGATAAAGAAGGTGCTTCCTGATGATGGCTCAGACCCTTTATCTCATATTCACCTGTCAAGACTCTCCACACCTTCGATCCAATAGCTTATCACTTCCAGACTAATCCTTATGAAATGTTCACTTCCTTTTATTATTTTCTAACTCAAAAACTTAGGATTTCCTGAACCAGGAAATCACTATCTAAATTCCATTACATGATTCTCCTACAATTGTATGTATTTTTACTACTTATTTTTACTTTGTGAATATACCTCTTGGCCGTCCCATAAAAACCTTATGTCCAGTCCCATGTCATATTTAGGTTGATCATGTTTTCCCCATCTTCTGTGACTCTTCAATTTTGAGAATATCAAACCCAAAGTAGCCTCCAACATCCCACTCAAGACTGCCTCCTCTATTTATGGCCTTTTTCTATTTTCCACCTTCACTAAGTTGGCTTCACTCTAAAAGAATGTTTACCACAAGTTTATCACTGTCAAGATAAACAGAGAGTAGGGAAACATTCATATGCATCATATGCTGTATCCATGCAGCCCCCCAAAATTGTCCATGTCTCTAATTCCTGGATCCTATGAAGATGTTCTTCTTCTGAGAATGAAATAATATTCTGCATTTAAGCATAAGCTCTTAAAACAGAGGTGAGAGCAGGGAAGAAGACTGCTGACTGGAACTCAGGCTGCTGTTGCTGGAGAGGGCTGCATGGATACATGAGAAGGGGTGTGAGCAGCCCGCAGCAAAGGGGCTTCCATCCTAGGACAGCAGGAATTGAATCCAGGCAACTGCAATGAGCTGGGATGTCGCTCCATCCTCAGAGCTCCCAGAAAGGAACACGGACAGCCCTACTGGCAACTTGATTTTGGCCTCATGACACTCTAAGAGGAGGACACTGTCACACACACCATACTGACCTGCAGAACTGTGAAATAAGATAGGAACATTGTTTTAAGCTGCAAAATCTGGGGTTCTTTATTACAGTAGCAACAGGAAACTAATCCACACACACATATGGCTGTGTAGGGTCAAGCAAGAAAGCAGGCAGGCCAAAACACAAGTTCAGACATGCCATCCAAGCACCTCTAAAGTGCTGGTACTGAGGCTGGTCAGATAAAGATCAACACGCCCACTGGAACAGGAATCAAGTGAACAGGTGGACTTCATGACTCACTTTTTATTAGGGAAAACTTGGAGAGATTCCTCTAACCAAACTGAATTTTAAAGTAATCAGGTCAAATATATTAGAATTACAGCATATAAGACAATTTGTTTCAACTATTCTTGACATAGTATAAGAGATCTGCATTTAACTTCCAGACTCTCAAGCAATACATCCCTTTATGACCAAATGTAAGGTTTTTTTTGACATGACGTTTGCACAAGACGCAGCAAAGTCGAACAGCTGCATCCTGACTGTACGCCCAGCCTTGTTATTAACATTACACTAACGAAGAGCTCAATGGAGTAAACAGATAACTGCACAGGATGTTCTTCACTAACCTGAATATCTGCTTATAGCTAAACCAATACAAGCAGGGGATTTATCCGGAAGCTTTTGAGGAGAGCAGGGTGAAACATCAACTTGTTGGTGGAAATCCTGAATCCATTTACAAAACCACTGAGCCAACAGATGGGCGAGAGGGAAATGTGACCCCAACAAGAGGGTCCCCAGAGAAGATCCTGGTAATGTGACAACCAGCATTTTTAATTGCCTTACACAGTGAGAACAGTCCATCTAAAGGTACTAACTTTTAATCAAATTAAAATAACTTCAGACAATTTCCCCCAAAATGTACAGTAACGTGCCCAAGAAAAACACATACAAACACAATCACTCATAATCCCAACATCCGGAGGTAACTCCTGCTATCAGTATGTTGTTAGTTGGTTTTCTGATTTATATACATGTTTGTATTTGAATATGTATGTAAGAGAATACTTAGAAATGTCATATTGTTATAAAATTCAGCATTAATCTTTTACATCTATTTTCATGCACATCTCTGGCCTCAACAGAGGCAAAATGAACTTCCGACTTTACCAATTCACTGGCTACTTGGCATTAGAAAAGTCACTTCATCTTGGCTTCAACATTTCTACATATAAAAATGAATATAATAGTACCTGTTTCACAGCAATACAATTAGGTATGCATAAAATATTGCCCAAAACATAATAAGCTAGTATAAAAATGTTAGATCCTATCACTATCATTTCCTACAACCAATCTCCAAAAGTCTAACTGATGAGAAGAAAGGCTTACCTCTTAAGAATTTTTAGGATGCATTAGTATTATTTTCTCAAGAAAGAATGGTACAAAATAAATTATTCACCTTTAAGAAATTCATTTTACTGCCTCATAGCAATACTGGATATACTAAAGAAGCACATACTATCCTCCACATGGGAAAAAATGGAACTATAAAATTAATACCTTATTCAAACATTCTCAAAGATAAATTTTGTTTTGATTCAAAGAGCCTAAAACTGTTATATATTTTGGCTATTTAAGGATCCCTAGGTGGCTTCTTCAAAGAGAACGGGCACAGAAACAAACTAGCAAAGAAGGGGTTAGTGTTTGACACAATGGGTTAAGTTATACCTTGGAACACCAATAACCCATCTATGAGTGTGTGGGTCTAAGTACCCAATCTACTTCTGATCCAGCTTCCTGTTAATGCATTTCCTGGGAGGCAGCCAGTGATGGTTCAAGTAGTTGTGTCCCTGCCACACATGTGGGAGACTGCACTGAGTTCTGGGCTCCTGGCTTCATCCTACTCTGACAGTCCCAGCTGTTGCAGATTGGAGAGTCAATCAGCATAAGAAAGCTAAGTATGTCTGTCCATCTGTCTCCCAACCTCCTTCTTTCCTGGCCTCTGCCTTTCATATATGGATGATTTCTGTCTCTCTGCCATTCAAAAAATAGAAATAACCAACAAAACAACAAAATGAATTACTATTAACTAAGAAAAATATTTATGCATTGAGTATTGGCTACAGTTGGTATAATAACAGGAACACATTTGTGATTAACAGCAACTTATGTATTGTCAGGTGCTGCCATGGTCTTACTTAATGATGACCTAGCAAAGAAATGCACAGTGAATTCTCTGAATGTGCTGAGTCAAGCAAACATTTATTGGCATAAACTTCAAGGCTTACAGATCACGCAACATAGAAGAGTTGAGACCCTTATCAGAAGAGTTGGTGATGTCAACAGGGACAATTTGCATGCAATACATTAAAGATAATTCACCCCAACCATAGGAGTAACAGGCTTTGAGCCCTGAGTCACAATGAGAGGTACACCTGCATTCCTAAGCAGTACACACTACTTCCTAATCAAACACACTATAAGTTCCTGCAGAAAGCAAGCAGAAGTATCAAGTATCATCAGGACAACATGGGAAACAAAGCACAACTTGAGTTCTTCTTCTATATATCACAATATGTTTCTGTCTCTAATGCCATACAGAATTCACTCAGGTACAACTCAAGCAGTAATGGAATGCACCCAATAAAAACAAGCCAACATAATTAACAGGAAATAGGTGACCAGCATTGCAGCATCATGGGTAAAGCCACTGACTGCGATGCCAGCATCCCATATGGGTACCGGTTTGAATCCTGGATGCTCCACTTCTCATCCAGCTCCTTACTAATGCACCTGGGAAAGCAATGAAAGATAGCAAAGTACTTGTGTCCCCGCACCCACGGGGGAGACACAGATGAAGCTCCTGGGATCTGGATTGGGCCTGGCCCAGCCCCAGCCATTGCAGCCATTTGGGGAGTGAATCAGAGGATGGAAGATCTCTGTCTCTCTTTCTCTAACTCTGCCTGTCAGAGAAATCAATCAATCTTAAAAAAATAAATAAAAATAAAAAAAGAGGAATTAAGAGTTCCACACAGGGGCCAGTCTGTTATGTACTGGGTTGAGCTGCTGTCTATAGCACCAGCATCCCATATGGGTGCCAGTTCAAGTCTGGCTGCTCTACTTTTGATCCAGCTCCCTGCTAATGCACCTGGGAAAGCAGTGGAAGATGGACCAAGTACCTTGGCCCCTGCACCTGCGTGGGAGACCCAGAAGAAGCTCCTGGCTTCTGATTGGCCCAGCTCTGGCCACTGCAGCCATTTGGGGAGTGAACCAATGGATGAAAGTGCTCGCTCTTGGCGCTCTCTCTCTCTAACTCTGCCTTTCAAATTAATATTAAAACATATAAATAAATTTTGAAAAAGAGTTCAACACAAAGACTAGAAATATTATTGCTCTAGAAAATGGAAGAGTAAACTGGGTATAATTCAAGGTTGTTTTGTATTTACTTAATTATTTTGAAAAAGTTAAAGAGGGAGAGATGGAGACAGATCTTTGATCTATTGGTTCACTTCACAGATGGCCAAAATGGCCAGCCCTGGCACAAGCCAAAGCCAGGAGATTAATCCAGGTCTCCCATGTGGGTGGCATGGGCCAACACCTGGGTCATCTGCTTTTCCCCAGGCCATTAGCTAGGAGCTGGATAGGAAGCTTAACAGATGGAACTCAGACCATAGGGGATGCCAGCGTTGCAGGCAGTGGCTTCACTAGATATGCCACAATGCCAGCTCAACCAATTTGTACACAATGATGAATATGCCTGAATTGAGCACTCCTACAAACACTGAAGATACTGGCAGCTTCCTATCAGGGCAAGTACTATCACTCTTTCAGAGGGAATGAGTTCAAACTAGAAATGGTTCAGATTAAAAGTGTAAATGGGCTTGATAAGGGTTGTGTGTTTTGTGTTTTGAGAGAGAGCTGAGCTGATCTGAAGCCAGGAGCCTCCTCGGGGGCTCCCACGTGGGTGCAGGAGCCCAAGGACTTGGGCATCTTCCACTGCTTTCCCAGGCCATAGCAGAGAGCTGGATCGGAAGTGGAACAGCCGGGACTAGAACCAGCCAGCGCCCATATGGGATGCTGGTGCTTCAGGCCAGGGCATTAACCCACTGCACCACAGTGCTGGCCAATAAGGGTTTATATATTTATGAAAGATGTATGCAGCATAAGTTATAGAGAAAAAAAACGAATCTGTTTGCTTAAAACTCTAATTCTCTAAGAAAGGCAAACACACACCCCTCCATACTTCATCCTCCCTCACCCCCACTCACCAAAAACAACCTGGTTGTGGACAGTGGATGCTAACAGTAGGCTGATCTGACCCTCATGGCACATCACTGCTCCACGAGTGAGTGCTTTCTCTGGTCCCCAGGTTACAGTAGTGAAGTCCATTACAGTAAGTGAGTTCTTAGGAAAGGGAGTGCTTTTCTGAGTGATTTTGTATCCATCTCTTTTGAAGTCAGAACGTCTGATATTGGACACCTTTCAAATCCATTGTCAGACAACACCAGAGTTCTTCACACTAGACATTCAACGACTTTTCCAAATTATCATTTGCACAAACTCATAATACATTGTACAAAGGCAGACCTAGTACTTGTATTTATAGAACTATTTACAAAAATATCTCTAGTAGAAAATTAGAAACAAATTCATTAAGAGATCATGGATGCTGGAAAACTACTTCACTTAGGAATCAGGAGAATGTTTTATTTATTTATTTATTTATTTATTTATTTATTTTTGACAGGCAGAGTGGACAGTGAGAGAGAGAGAGAGAAAAGAGAAAGGTCTTTCTTTTCCGTTGGTTCACCCCGCAATGGCCGCTGCGGCCCACGCACTGTGGCCGGCACACTGCGCTGATCCGAAGCCAGGAGCCAGGTGCTTATCCTGGTCTCCCATGGGGTGCAGGGCCCAAGCACTTGGGCCATAGGATGTACTCTTAAAAATAGCACAAGGGTGAACATTTGAGACCCACATCCCATTTTAGCATGCCTGGTTCGAGTCCCTGCAACTCTGCTTCAGATTCAACTTCTAAAATACTAATGCACCATTTTACGCACAATACAAGAACATTTTCTAATAGGTGACTGCCAAATCTCATTACATTTAAAAGCTCTTACAAGGGCCAAAAGCATGGTTAACAAAACAGGAAAAGATTTCATTGTGATTTTAAGAGGGGAACATGGCCACAAAATGATATTTACCCCAAATCTCAACCATCCATACCAAAAAGCAGAGAAATATAAAGGAACGAAATAATACCTGTTAAGAGTGGTTGCCTCAAACAATTAACTAATTTTGCTGGAACCTTAATTAACTGCAAAACAGGTCAAAGATTTAACAGACACTTTAAGTCTATAGATAGAAAAATAAGCATATATTATATTATAAAGATATATTATATATATTATAAAGATATATAACATATTATAAAGATGTTATAAATCATTTGTCATCAGTGAGGTTTAAAACAACATATCACTCACTACACAACTATTTGAACAGGAAAGATCCAGAACTCTGACCTCACCAAGTGCTAGGGAGGAAGTGAAGCAACTCAAAGGCTCACGTATTGCTCGCAGGAATGAGAAATGTGCAGCCACTTTAGAAGGAGGTTTTGTGGTTTCTTGAAAGCTAAACCACCTCATACACTTCCACCCAGCAATCAAATTCCTTGATGATTACACAAAGGAGGTGCAAACAGGCCCATACAGAAAGCTGTCCACAAATGTTTATGGCAGCCTTATTCCTAATCGCCAAATCTTGGAAGCAACCAAGAGGTCCTGCAGTAGGTGAAACTTTGGTACATTCAGCCAAAGGAATCCTATTTGGCACAAAAAATACTGGATTATCAAGTCATGAAAACACATTGAGGAACTTAAATGCATAGTACAAAGTGAAAGAAGGTAGTGTAAAAAGTTTACCCACTGTGTGACTCCAATTATATAAGTCTAGGGAAAAAAATCAGAGTTAAGAGATTGGTGGTTGCCAGGCATTGGAGGGCAGAAGGGATGAATAAGCAGAATATGGAGGATTTTTAAGACAAGAAACTACTGTCACAGTAGATAAGTGCTCCTGAAGTTTGTCCAAACCAACAGAAAGTACAACAGCAATAGTGAATTCTAATGTGCACTATGGACTTTCCATGGTAATGATACGTTGATGCAGGTCCACTCCATGTGTGGGGGATACTGATAACATGGTAGGTTATGTGTGTGCAGGAGTACAGGGTAGATGAGAATTCATTGTACCTTCCCCACAATTTTGCTGGGAACCAAAAAATGCTCTATAAAGTAAAGCCTAGGGGAAGCATTTGGCCTAATAGCTACAAAATCCACATCCCACAACCTGGGTTAAGCCCTAGCTGCAGTCCAGATTCCAGATTCCAGCTTTCTGCTAATGTACACCCAGATTGGGTTTCATCACTGCAACTCACATCGAAGACCTGGATTCAGTTCCTGGCTCCCGGTTCCGATCTTGCCATGGCTGTTCTGGGCACATGGAGAAAGAAGCAGAGGACAGGAGCCCTGTCTGTCTCATGTGGTCCCTCTGGCTCTCAAACAATAAAATATAAACATAAATTAAAAAGTCTATTTTAAAAAGAGGTAAAATTGTGGCTGGGCTTATTTTTATTTTTTACCATACAAAGCTTCTAATGCTTTACTAATTTTCTACAATGAGTTTATTTTTATAATAAAGTTTTTTAATAACTGCTTGCTGAATACAGTCACTTAATAAAATTATCAGGAAAAATGAGTTAGAGGAATCCACAGCATTACATAGACAGGAATAACTGCTAAAAAAAAAAAAAAAACATTTTGACAAGCCATTTAACAGAGTCTGACAATTTGATTAGCAAATTTTACCAGTAAGTTAAATGTTCATTAAATAGGAATACTTTATGTACAGTACTAAAGTAAGGAAAATGGCCTAAATGATCTACTTATTGAGCTTTAAATAATTAAAGCTTCAAAAAATTGAGGCTATTTTTGAACTAGAGCTTTATTTAAAATCCTTACCCTTGAAATCTTAAGAAAATGTAAATAGCTATAGATATTGTCACTAAGCATTTAAAAATAAAGAATGATCTAAATATAGGATAGTTTTCAAAAGCTACCAAATTATGTTGTAACTGCTCATCAAGAAAGAAGTAAAATTCCACATGACCTGAACTAATGGCCACAGCTTGGAGGTACCTGGGACTACTCTTCAGACCCCAAGTTTACTGCACAATGCTGCCAGCTGGGTCACCAAATACATCCCTACCAAACCAGCCTTTGGCACTGTCCCCTTCTCTTTCTGGGTTACTGCATAGCCACTCACTGTTCCTCTGCTTTCACCATCAACACCCCTGTGCTGACCCCTAATTTAATCCCATCTCCTGCACCATCAACACCCCTGTGCTGACCCCTAATTTAATTCCATCTCCTGTCCTAGTCCCCTACTTCCATCCTGAATTCCCACACGCACCAGTGGAGCAGTCAGTCATCTTTCCAGTTCCTGTTCTGAAGGTACCCTTCTTACTCAAGTAAAAAGGAGATCCTCATGAAAGGATCCAAGGCACAGTTCCTGTCATCTATGCAGCTTTCCTTTGGCTCCACTCTAGGCCAAGGTGAAGCTCCCCCATCCCTACTCATCCTGAAACAGCAGCACCTCTAAGAGGCATCTCTGGGTCACCCAGGTTAAACTGCAGCTCATGCAACCCCACCCCTGCGCTTGCTCCTGTTGTTGTCCCAGTGCATTTAGCACCAGACAACAAACTGTTTAGTATTTATTCTCTGCCCCCATGCCCTGCCACTAAGTAAAAGCTCAATGAGAACAGGAATTTGTTTGGCTCACTGATGTTTCCCAAGCATTTAGAATTTAACTGGCACAATGAACAAGATCCATGAACATGTGTTGAATGAATTTTTACAAAAGGCCCATTCATAGATCACAAAACTAACACAGAAGCACATTACGGTAACTCTGCCTAAAATTAAGTGTTATGCTTCTCTCTCAAGACGAGTGACACTTAATGGCTGTACTGCTACAAGTGATTATGATGATTAGATACCAGAAATCTACCTTCCTTGTTAAGAATAACATGCCCTGGTATAGCTAAAAAGGATGTCTGAAAAAAATAGAAAGACATTCCTTCTCCAAAACCAAACTCTCCATACCCTTCAATTCCTCTTCCATTCACTATGCATATGCATTAAAAATCAGAATATCAATAGTAAATATGACATTAACAATAGTAAATATGACATTAACAATAGTAAATATGACATTAACAACTAAATAGTGGGTAGTGAAAACAGATAAAATAAAAATTCAAGAAGTCAAGATACTATTGGTAGTATCTACTGTGGCAGAATTTCTGTTCAAACCAACCATAATGAATACTCGGATATGCTTTTCTATAAAATTTTAAACTCTTTGAGACATGCTGGCTCCTGCCTCACCTTGCATAGTGTTCATCCCTTGCCAGCAAACAGTGGTTTGCAAAGCTACAGAGCAAAAAAATCCTCTGGTCCAAGCACATGGAAAACACTATGAGATCTACTCTGGATAAGGCAATCCCTTAAGAAAATCTGGAGGAACAAGATAATAAATGAGCCCAATTCCAGCTCTATGTCCATGGTTGTCTACCACAGATATGTTTGAACCACCAGAGAGCTTTGCTAAGTACCTGACCCTTAACCAACAGGGATTCTGATTTAATTAGTCTGAGGTAAGACCCAGACATCTAAAATTTTTTATTTTATTATTTTTGACAGGCAGAGTGGACAGCGAGAGAGAGAGACAGAGAGAAAGGTCTTCCTTTTGCGGTTGGTTCACCCCCCAATGGCCGCTGCGGCCAGCGCACGGCGCCGATCTGAAGCCAGGAGCCAGGTGCTTCTCCTGGTCTCCCATGCGGGTGCAGGGGCCCAAGCACTTGGGCCATCCTCCACTGCACTCCTGGGCCATAGCAGAGAGCTGGCCTGGAAGAGGGGCAACCGGGACAGAATCCGGTGCCCCGACCGGGACTAGAACCCGGTGTGCCGGCGCCGCTAGGTGGAGGATTAGCCTATTGAGCCACGGCGCCGGCCGTCATCTATAATTTTTAAAGCCCACCAGGTGATGTGCAGCCTGAATTGAATTCTAAACATTCTCTTCTCTAAAATGTAGATTCCAACCATTCATTTTCTATGTGTCTAGAGGGCTCTCTCTTCCTGTCATGTTGCTTTTCTTACAGAAGTCCTCCCAAGGACCCACGGCAGGAAAGCCCCAAAGTGGGGTCTGCCCTGTGATGTTAGGGAGAACTGGTGGTCAGAGAGCAAGCAGTTGGGCATGGGTGAGACCAAGAGACCACTGTTGTTACTTGAGAGGCCCTGAAGAACACCCAGCTGTTCACATCTCAGCTTTGAGTCTGTAAGACGGAGGTGTCAAAAAAGCCTCAGCGTGGTTTAAGTATTCCCCAACCCCCTAAACAACCATTATTGTGTACCAGTCCCACTTTCAGTGCTTTGAAACATTCCCTCTCAGAAGGCGTGTTTTATCACTACCCCCAATTCACAGGCAAGGGAATTGAAACATAGAAAGGTAAAACTTGGCAGAACTGGAATTTAAAACCAAGGAGCTCTGGCTCCAGGGTTAGCCCAGACACTCATCATTAATATGAGAAAAACAACACAAAAAGCCCAAACACTCTCCTGCATTTACGCTACCTGTATCCTGGGGTTCAAGTCAATCTGCAAATACCACTGTCTGAAACTGTGCTCCTAAATCCTGGTTACTTTTTAAGGCAGAGGGGTGAATGCATCTACAGCCCACAGGCACAGACACACCTCATTCCTGAGGTTGCCGTGAAACATCGAGTTTGTTACTGCTTCCGGGCTGCCATGACCTGCATTCAGTACCGCAGCTATTCCCAGAAATTACTAAAACGCAGTACATGTATGTATTGCTCAAAAGCAGAAGAATAAACTACATCTCACATTCAATGAAAGAAGTATTCACTTCCTGTGCCCATCCATAAATATATGCTAAGCACTTACTGAGAACAACTATTCCTGCCATCAAAGAAATTCAAGTCTGACATGCAGCCTAGCAGGTAGGGTGCTGGTTGGGATGCCTGTGTCCCATGTGCTGGATGCGCCACTCCAGCTTTCTGCCAACACTAGTGACTTCCCGAGAAGGCAACAGTTTGGCTCAAGTGATAGGTGCCTGCTCCTCACACAGGAGACCCGGGTACAGTTCTCAGCTCCCAGCTTCACAACTGGCTCTTGCAAGCATTTGGGGAGGGAACCAGTGAATGGGAGCGTGTTCGCTTCGTGTCCCTCTCTGCTTCTCAAGTACAAATTTTAAAAAGAACTTCCTTCAGTGAGGGAAACAGACGTGGGGCCCTGCCAGTGCATTCCAAGGCTCTTTCAAAACCAAGACTCTAGGTGTTAAGAAAGATAAAGCACAGAATGTGCTGAAGAATCAGGAGAAGACCGTCAGAATCAGAGAGAGCTAAGTAAGCTGCAATCTCGAGAAACGAGAATGTCAGAGGGGTAAGAGCAATGGTTATTTCAATACGGAGCACACTGAGATTGCGAGCCTGAGGGACAAGGAAGTCAACAGCCAGACCTCTACCTCAATCTGAAACTGCTAAGAGTGTGTGGCCATGAAAATATGCATTTTAAAAACACCAGCTTCCAGATGGCAATTTATGTGATGGACGCATCTGAGAGTGCTACATAACAATGTGAGGAATTAGACAAAGACCATAGACAGTACCCCAAGAGTGCCTGGTAAGAGAAAAAGAAGCCAGATGAGTAGGGGACACCCTGAAAGAAAGGAAGTAGAAACCTATTGCATCAAGAAAGTCAAGGGTAGAGAGATTTCCACGAGCGTCAAGAGTGTCCAATGCCATTAGGAATCAAGGGGGATTAGGGCTGAGACAGGTTCATTGATCGCAGCAACAGTGACCCTTAAGTAAGGCTGGTGAGGACAAATGCAAGGGAGCTGCTGCTGGGTGAAGTCAAGACTGAAGCAGGGTGAAGATTAAGCATCAGCAGGTCTAGAGGTGGCTGTTTAAGACTAGGGGAGATTAAGGCACACTGAAATGCACACTGGAGACAGCGAAGGAGTGACTGAACAAAGATTAACTGCAGGCTAACGTATTCAGCCAGCACTTACTAAGTACTTACTATGCATCAGAATTTGTTCTAGATATGGAAATATGACAAGGTAGGGAGAGATATGGGAATATGGTATGGCAGGGGGAAGTCATTGCATTAACAAAGGAAACAACAAACAATCGCAACAAAGAAGGCGTGGCCAGTCAGTGTGGAGTAACTAGCACTAGACCAGCCTTCCTGCAGTAAACAATGGAAAAACAAAAGAAAACAGGAGAAACAAGTGTTTTCTGTCACTACACTGGCATCCCTAAGCACCAAGCATACCATGGAAGACAGGCTACATAATTTTGTCAGATGAGGAGAAGTCAGGGGAATTTGCACGAAAAACGCAAAAAGGAAAGGGTTTTAAGGCTGAAGTTCAGAAATCTGCATATGCACCCCCTGGACTCTAAATGCCAAGCTGTATATGACTGCCATGACACTGCATGAGCAACTGCTAGAGCACACAGGGCTGGAAGGCATCAGAGCCCCATGGACAGTTCAGTCCATGCCTGTGCATTCAGCAGAAACCATGGAAGCCCACATGCTGGCATTAGAGTTAAATAAACCCAGCAAGGAAGACGACTATTCACAACACAAGAACAAAAAACCTCAAAGCCAGGCTTGATCATTGCAGGTTGATGTGTAATGTAGTTTGCTGCAAGAATATACTTTTTAAAGGAAAATGCATGCTCAACCAGGAGAAAAAGCAAACCATGTAAAGAGATGCAGCAATCAAAGAGAAAATGGAATACTCAGGGCTTCCAGTGAACTTTCACATATTAACTATGCGCACAGATAGACATTAGAGGATTTGAAGAGCCTCAAGGACAGTGGATCTACATGAAAACATACAAAATAGAACAAACACCTAGAGTTAAAAGCACCTGAAATGAAATAAAAGATTGGTGAGTTTGAAGTCAGGGGAATAGAAACGATACCAACTGAACCATGGCTGCAGTTGGTGGGGAGGAGCTGAAACAGTCTCAGTAAACAAGGCCAACAACAAGCAACACAACACACAAGTCATCAAAGGCACAGAAGGAGGTATTGAAGATACACTATTTAAAATTTGCCAAATTACTTAAAAAATAACAACTCGAATATAAATGAGGGAGGGTGGGTAGAGAGAAAATCAACAAATTTCAAACAGAATTTTTAAAAAAGACACACAATAATGAAATACCTGAAAACCAGTGATAAATAGAAATTCTTACAGAGCAGTGGGTAGGAGCCAGGGGGAAGAAAAAAATATACACAGGGAAGACACAAGAGTTACTGTTAACTTTTCATGAGAAAGAATACAAACCAGAAGCTGGTGGAAGAACATCTTCACATTCAGAATAAAAACTAAACTGTTTTTCTGGTAGTCTACATGCAATGAAAAAGTCATTCAAAATGGAACCAAACTTTTTAAAACCAAACAAAAGAGAGTTTGTGTTCAGAAGACTTCAACTTCACAAAGAAAAAAGCTAGAAAGAGAAAAATGGAAAATGTTATCAGGTGAAAACATGGTGAAAAAGATTAAAGAGCACTGTACATCGTGAATTTAGGAAAATATATAAATTTAACTGGATTTGTGCTTTTAAGCTTTTTAAAAGATAACTGAAAGCTAAAAGCAAAATTAAAAATGTAGAGATTGGGACAGTGCTGTAGCATAGCAGGTTAAGACCCCAGTCTGCAGTGCCAGCATCTCATATGTGTGCTGGTTCAAATCCCAGCTGTTCCACTTCTGATCCAGCTCTCTGCTATGGCATGGGAAAGCAGTAGAGGATGGCCCAAGTCTGTGGGCCTCTGCACCCACGTGGGAGACCCAGAAGAAGCTCCTGGCTCCTGGCTTCGGATCAGCACAGCTCCAGCCACTGCAGCCATTTGGGGAGTGAACCAGCTGATGGAAGACCTCTCTCTCTCTGCCTCTGCCTCTCTGTAGCTCTGTCTTGCAAATAAATAAATAAGCCTTTTTAAAAAATGTAGAGATTACTATATCCATATAACTATAAAACATAAGACAGTAATAGAATGAGGAGAAAGACTGAAATGAATATACACTGCTTAAAGCATCTTTTACAAAAAGATTTAAAAGCTACATAACAGTAAATTACAGATAAAAATTGTAAACTCTAGAGCAACCAGCAAAAAATTAAAAAGATGTGGTTAATAAGTGAAAACGATATAGCAGATTATACGAAAAACTCAAAATGCAAAAGAAAAATAATTTCTACTTCATTGTGATCAGGTACATACAACCTACATTTTTAAAGGAAAATTATTTTAATAGTTACATGGACTTACCATGTATAAAGACAAAAATGGGCTTTATCATTGCTTGAAATTTTATTTATTTTGGTTGTTCACTGATTGTGTGTCCCATCACAACAAACGTTGCATGAGAAAAAAACTTTTCTTGTAAAATTTTATTCTATGTTTATTACTGTAACTCCTAATGCCTAGAAAAATACAAGGCACATAGAAATAAATTAAATGAATGAATAAACCGATCTTTTTTAAAAAATGTTTTTTGCTAAGACTAATCCTTGAGAACAGATGAATGTTAAGTAACTGCTTCAATTTTATTTATTTATTTTTTTGACAGGCAGAGTTAGACAGAGAGAGAGAGAGAGAAAGGTCTTCCTTTTCCATTGGTTCACCCCCGAAGTGGCTGCTATGGCTGGCACGCTGCGCTGATCTGAAGCCAGGAGCCAGGTGCTTCCTCCTGGTCTCCCATGCGGGTGCAGGGCCCAAGCACTTGGGCCATCCTCCACTGCCTTCCCAGGCCACAGCAGAGAGCTGGACTGGAAGAGGGGCAACCAGGACAGAATCCAGCGCCCCGATCGGGACTAGAACCCGGGTGCCGACGCCACAGAAGGACCGATTAGCCTATTGAGCCGTGGCGTCGGCCTCCCATTTTATTTTTTAAAGGCAGTACAATCCACTTCCCAATCAAAATCCTATCTGGAACTGGAATCTATATAGAAGTTCAAAGGAGGCCCCTGAATACCCAAGGCAGCCCTGAAGATATCTCTATGAAATACAAAGCTCAATTCAAAAACTCTTGCTTTCTGTCATTTTACTGACCACTATGAAATACCTTGGTTTTAAAAACAGTTCCATAGAAATCTGCTCTACACGAGACACAAGGCTTGAAATGTGTATCTCGGGGCCAGTGCTGTGGCTCAGCAGGTTAACGCCCTGGCCTGAAGTGCCGGCATCCCATACGGGTGCCGGTTCTAGTCCCGGCTGCTCCTCTTACCATTCAGCTCTCTGCTGTGTCCTGGGAGGGCAGTAGAGGATGGCCCGAGTCCTTGGGCCCCTGCACCTGTGTGGGGGACCTGGAGGAGGCTCCTGGCACCTGGCTTCGGATCGGCACAGCTCCGGCCGTTGTGGCCATCTGGGGAGTGAACCATCGGATGGAAGACCTCTCTCTCTCTCTCTGCCTCTCCTCTCTCTGTGTAACTCTGACTTTCGAATAAACAAATAAATCGTTAAAAAAAAAAAAATAAAAAATAAAAACAGTTCCATTAAGTTGTCACATACCATGACATTTACCCATTGAAGTGTTCAAATCAACAGACTGTCAAATTCAAAAGCTGTCACTAACACAATTTTAGAAAATTACACCAACCCAAAGAAAAACTTCATATCCATTACCAGTTAATCCCCATTTCCAACCCCAGCTCCAGTCCTATGCAACTATTCATCTACTTTCTCTTCATATAAATTTGAAGAATTTTTCTTATACAAGGAATCATACAATACATGATTTTTGTGTCTGGCCTCTTTTAATTGGCATAATGTGTTCAACATTCTCCCATGTGATAGCATGTATAAGTATTTTGTCCACTTTTGTTGCCAAGCAGTATTCAAGTATATGGATATATCATATTTTATTTATCCATTCATCAATAGACATTTGGGTTACTTGTACTTTTTGATGAATAATACTGCTAGAAACATCTGTGTACCAGCTTTTACATAGCAATGCTTTCATATTTCTTGGGACATATGGTAACTGTATCTTTAATATTTAAAGGAACTACCAAACTGTTTTCCAAAGTACTTGTACTTAATTCCCATAAGCAAAGCTTGAGTTTTTTTTTTTTTAATTTCTTTGTTGACTATGTTTTTAATGTAATATCTAAGAAACCATTACCTAACCAAGGATCAGGAAAACTTACTTTGCTACTTGCCTCTAAGAGTTTATAGCTCTAGCTATAATGTGATTTGAGTTAATTTTTGTGCTTGGTGCGAGGCAGAGGTCTAAACATTCTTTGAATATATAGTTGCTCAAACAAAAAAACATTAACATGTCTTTTATTTCCTGATTTCACAGTCCTAGTACACTTGTTGAAAATCTGTTGACTGTGAAAGTACATTTCTGGACTCTCAATTCTATTCCACTGATGTGTAGACCTTTATGCTAACGCCTGTTGTCTCCATCACTGTAGTTCTGGAGTATCATTAAAATTGCTAAGTGTCAGTCCTCCCATTCTGACCTTCTTTTTCATTGTAGTTTGGTAACTCTGGCTCCCTAATACTACTGTGTGATTTTAGGATCAGCTTGTGAAAATCTACAATGACAACAACAACAAAAATCCAGCAAGATCTTTGATAAAGTGTGCTTAATCTGTAGATTAATGTGGGGCTTAATACAGTTTTAACAATATGAAACCTTCTGATCTATAAACATGTCACATCTTTCCATGGATTTAGATCTCTCATTTTTTCAAAAAACATTTTGTTGTTTTCAATACTACTCTTGTGCGCTTTATTTAAAAAATTGTTTTAAAGTATGTTTTAATGCTATTGTGAATACAGCTGATTTTTTAAAAAGATTTATTTATTTGAAAAGTAGAATCAGAGTCAGAGTTAGAGAAAGACAGAGAGACAGAGAAGAACCTTCCATATGCTGGTCCACTCCCCGAATGACCACTATGGCCAGGGATGGGCAGGTCAAAGCTAGGAGCCTGGAACTCAATCAGTCTCCCATGTGAGTGGCAGGAACCTAAGCATTTGGGTCATCTTTCGCTGTTTTCCCAGGCACATTAGCAGATAGCTGCATCAGAAGTTCTGGTACTCGGATTCCAATCCAGCTCCCTGCTAATGTGCCTGGGAAAGCAGCGGAGGATGGCCCAGCTCTTGGGCTCCTGGCTCTTGGCTTAAAAATTTGCTCTGTGGGCCAACGCCGTGGTAAAGTAGGTAAAGCATCCCTCCGGCAGCGCCAGCATCCCTCATGGGTGCGGTTCGTGCCCCCGATGCTACTCTTCCAATCTAGCTTTCTGCTTATAGCCTGGAAAAGCAGCAGAAGATAGCCTCACTTCTTGGGCCCCTGAAACCATGTAGGGGACCTCAAAGAAGCTCCTGGCTCCAGCTTTTGAATCGGTTCGCCTCTGGCCATTGCAACCATTTGGGGAGTGAACCATTGGACGGAAAACCTCTCTCTCTGTAACTCTACCTCGCAAATAAATAAATAAATCTTTAAAAAAGTTGCTCTATCTCCCACTGCTTTTCAGAGAGAAGGTGGATAAAAAGGTGCTGTGCGCTCTAAATCCATTTGACAAAAAGGACTAAGATAATCTAAGATCAGGAGCAGTAGTAAGCAGCCTTTGAACCACAAAATAGAATAAAAACTATGTTGCTTAGCACACCAAGTGTTGGTCCACTACTACTCAAAAGCAAAGCATTTCATCCTTGTAATTATGCTCACACGACACGCACTTATATACCCTAATGGTTGCGAAATTTTCTTCAGAATACTCAAGACTTTAATTTTTAAAGAAGAGAAAATGCCAGCTTTGATAAAATGAACATGCCTGCACTCGAAGGGAAAATTAAACCTTTAGGAAAAAAGCAATGAAACCACCAGATTGTGAAAAGGGTATTTTATCCACCAGGAAGTTTCTGAAAGCTGTTTTCTGTCATAAACAAACAAGGTGCCCAAACTCAGGACTGAACAACACATTCTACCAGTGCCACACAGCCACGATACTAAATTATTGTTCTTGCCAAGGCTTCAAATAGAGGGTACATTTCTAATTATGCTGGGTAAGCTCCAACTCCCTCAGTTTTGAGCAAGCAGAAAATTGTAGTCTAATGCTGCAAACTTCTATCAAGTTCCTAGTACCACGGGTTCAGTAAGTTATAACACACGTAAGATGGTGAATTTACTGATGACCAAAGATTGCCAAAATGACTTTTCACATACATTTCCTCAGGTTTTTAAACAAAAGGCATTTTAAAGTTGCTATAGCAATATAAAGGGAAAGTAAAGAATGACCAATCACACTGCCTCTGTTAAGGTCAGAGATGCTCTGTCTCATCTGCATTCCTTGTAGGCTGAGTCCTATTAGTGAGTCTCAAACTGAATTCTGCAGAACGGCATAGTTTCTAACTTCACAAGGCTGTAGTGATTGTATCTGGTGCCCAACACAGACAACCTAGTGCTGTGCTGCTCAAAAAATCCCAGCAAACCTTGTGGTCACTTCAATTCTAGAAGTCTCTTCTGCCTTCTCATTAACTGCTACTTATATTCCTCTGTTTTTCTTATGACTTTCCCACGTGGAGCATTCTCTAAAATACCTTCAGGCCAGACTTCAGCCCCTGGATCCTCAAAAGTGCAATAATGTACAGTTTGCAGGGCACTGTTAAGAGGTCAGGGAGAAGTCCCCTGGTGTTAATAGCTTCAGTAATATTGTTTTCTCCTTTAGACCACATCATTAAGGTGCTTTCATTATCCATAAAGCAATTCTTTATGTCACAGCAAATGAGATCCGGCACTAATTCAAATAGGCTAATTTCAACCTAACAAAATAATTTATTCCTAATAACTAAAGGACCAAGACAATGACCAAAATTTGTAAAGACTTGTTATGATACATGAGGGATCTTCAAACATTATATAAAAATACGTATTACAAAAAATATGCATGGGCTTAAAAAATTTTACACTAAAATAAAGGTATCTTTTGATTCCATTTCCCATTAACTTTCTGAACTATTCTGATGAAGAAGAGAAAAAGAAAGAGAAAAACTTAAAAAAAGTTTTAAAAATGAATCCTACCAGAGCAAAGGATGATGCTACATGATAATTTACAAGGGAGAAGCCAGCAGAGAAGAAGCAAGAAGCCTAACGCAAAAAAAATGCTGCCCTTCCTGAATTGCAAGGTGACTTGAAGCAGAGGAATGAGATTTCCTTTCCAAGTTAGAACAAATGCACACATTAGCATTAAGTTCTTTTTTAAAAAAGATTTATTTTACTTATTTGAAAGAGTTAGAGAGACAGAGACAGACAGAGACAGAGAGGTCTTCCAACAGCTTGTTCACTCCCCAAATGACTGCCAATGGCCAGTGTTGAGCTGATCCAAAGCCAGGAGCCAGAATTTTCTTCTAGGTCTCCCACACGGGTGCAGGACCCCAAAGACTCAGGTCATCTTCTACTGCTTTCCCAGGGCTTAGCAGAGAGCTGGCTCAGAAGTGGAGCAGCCGGGACATGAACCAGCACCCATATGGGATGCCAGTACTGCAGGCCAACACTTTATCCTGCTGTGCCACAGCGCCAGCCCCAGCATCAAGTTCTGATAGGACCATCTCCTCGTCCTGAGGCTCTGCTCCATACTACTGGAAAGACACAGTTTTACCTTCTAAGCTACACACAGATTCAGTGACAGCCTCCAGAGCACCATGGCTTGCTGTGCCACCCTGGCATCCCAGGAAGATCCCACAGTCCCAGCAGGAAGCACTCAGCTCCACCATGAGGCGGCACTCAAAAGTCTTCACCATGGGTGTCTGCAATCACAGTTGGATATCCAAGTGGTCACACAGATCCGAGGAACTCCGTTACATGTTTTCTGGCATCTGGAAACTCAGAAGTCAACTCAGTACATTTCCAGAGGCCAGAGCCTCTACACCTAGGACCAAGCAGCTCAGAACATGTCCTGGGGTGGGGGCAGTGAACTTCCCAAGGCAGGAAGTGTTCAAGTTGCACATAAAGTCCTGACCTCTGGTCCAAGATCCATTTGTGGGGATCTTGAGGTGACCTTAGTTATAAGGGGGCTGCTTGGATGCAACATTTCTATCAGGGGCCTTGTCTGGACCTTGATTGCCAGGCTCAGAGCAGGAATAGAGCAGGGACAGACTGTCCCATGAGTCATTTGCGAGCACAGTTCTCAAAGTGTGGTACCATAGAAACACTAAGCGGAGCTGTGGGGACCCAGTACTGCTCAGAGAACTTGCAGGAGGTCTCTGCCACACAGCAGCATTCCAGTTCCTCTCAGTGCTCTAGGTCAGGGGTGAGGAGCCTTACTCTAGAAAAAGATACCAGTCCTAGCTAGACAAGACAAGAGGTCTCTAAGAAAATCGAGGAGCGTGATCACGAGACAGTATGACTAACTAGTCCACACAATCCTCAGGGAGCTGATTTAATAAGACATAAGTCTGCCCAGGTGCCCTGGAGTGTCACAGGATTAGACCTGGACTGGTTAAAGCCAATGGGTTATATTCAGCAGCCAGGGCCAACCTCATGGGCGTGCAGCCTACATGGTCACACAGAAACAGTCACACGGCTCGCTCTCTGAAGGGCCTGCACTGGGTTTAAACCTCTGCTGGTGGTGTCTTAAAAATCCTCAAAACTCTGTCTTTGAACTTGTGTTTTGTAAGCCAGTCAAAAGAGCATGAGTCTGAGCCAAGGAGGTAGGTGGAAGAAAGGAAAGAGCTTTATGTTTTAGTATCTTTAGTGGCCCTTTACCCCTGCCTTTGGAACAAGGTCCTCACAAAATTGTGCAGCAGGCCCAGTTAGCAGTGGTGAGGTAAACCCCTCCCAAGTAGCCAGCCACACTTTGAAGGAGGGAACTGAAGACTAATCAGGGATGGGCTTTTGGTATAGCGACTAAGCCTCTACTGTAATCCCCACAGCTCATGTTAGAGTGCCCAGGATCAAGTCCTGGCTGAAGTCCTGAATCCAGCTTCCTACTATTCCAACCTGGGAGGCAGCAGGTGATGGCTCAAGTACTTACATCCCTGCCACTCACATGGGAGACTTGGATTGAGTTCCCAGACCCTGGCTTCACATACCTTTCCAGCTGTTGAGGGCATTAGGGAAGTAAACTAACGCATGAAATATTTCTTTCTTCCTTTGAAATAAATAATAAATAAATTTTAAAAAGACTAATCACCAGGGACCTTGAGGACTCCTCAAACCCTCTGGTCCTAACCCTACCAGCAAATCTCCTTTCATACCTCAAGGTCCCTCTTAAAAGTCAGTTCCAGTCCCAGGGTGGCAAGGTACCCTCCTCAGACCCCCCCGCCCCCCGCCAACAGCTCAAGACTCCCCACTGGTGTGAACCAGGACACAAGACCTATGTTAACAAATCACAGCATGAGGCCACAGCATTAGCAAGAAGGGTCCTTAGTGACACAGCTCAAGTCCCTGTAGTTATTTATGCTCCACACACAGACAAGCCCAAAGACTAGGACCACTGGTTTTCTCTGGCTACCACCTCTCTGATACCCCAACTCTGGAACCGATGGAAGCTGAGGTTCCAACCCCAGGAGGGACACAGCTCTGGGGCAAGCAAAGCAGGATTTAAACTGGAACTTCACTGATCTTGATATATGGCCTAGGGCAGGTTCCCACTTCCTTTAACTAATATTTAAAAGGCTATCAGAAGTGCCTCCCTCACAGACCTTTGAAGAGAATTAGACAGGACAATGTGGTATAATTCAAAAAAACAAAAACAAACAAACAAAAAAACCTCTTGCTTCCCCTCCTTGTGTTGTTATTTAGAAATGAGACAACGGTACCTTAAGAAGCCTGACAACTGAAAGTGCTTCATTAATGCTGATTCTGTTAAACATCCTTTCTTGTCCCTCCGACCTTTATTCTTGTGACCAGAGCCTTCATTAACCATCACTTCCTGTCCCAAGACGCAGCAGTGAGGGCACTGTTAGTTCTGCATATATCAAATACCAACTGTGACCAGGGACTACAGGAATGAAAGCAGAGAGATAAAGTCCTGCCCTGGACAAGCTCACAGTCTTGCATGAAATAGGTACACAGCAAATAAATGGTGATTAAATGGGTAAGTACTTTACATATATAAAGAGTGTGTAACAGAAATATTTCTGTAATGAAATACATCCAAAAGCTCTGGATACTTACCTCTGTCAGGGGAAGGAGAGAAAAGTATCACAGAAAAGGAAGACACCCATACGGGATGCTGGTACAGCTGGCAGTGGCTTCACTGACTATGCCATGGCTCTGCCCGCCCCACACCCCCAAACCCCCAACAACCCAGGCTGTTCCCACTTGTGATCAAGCTGTCTGTGTGCAGTCTGTGAAAATTCACCAGATTCTGTGCAAATTAATTCGAGCGCCCCATGCCCGTTTTCCTGCACACACACCTTACACTTCCGAACAACCTGGAGAAGAGAGGCCGTGAGTCAAGGTCCTCTTCTCAAGGACGCGACCAAGGCTACTGCTGGCCAGGGACAGAAAACACCCAAGACGCAACCGAGGCCATGGGAAAAGTTCTTCCTCTCCCAAACCCTGCCACCACCCACACCCACCAGGACTCCTGTCACTCTCCACCTCCCTTTCCTCTCCTCCACGCGGGTTTCTGCCCCTCCCTTCCTCACCTCCACACCTACACATCACCTTTTCATTCTCCTCCCTTCCTCTCTCCTCCCGCGTCCCCCTTGAGCCCCTCCCTCCTCCACTTTCTATCCCAACTACCCCTCAAACACACACACCCTCCCCGCTCTCTGCACCTCGGGCCCCACCCACCCAGTGACAGGAAGGCCACCACGGCCAACCATCCACAGAAAGAGCTGAGTGGATATGAAACCAGGAGCCAGGAGCTTCCTCCAGGACTCCCACACAGGTCCAGGGGCCCAAGGACTTGGGCCCTCTTCAACTGCTTTGCCTGGCCACAGTAGAGAGCTGGAACGGAAGTGGAGCTGCTGGGACTCGAACCAACACACATATGGAATGCTGGTACTGCAGGCGGCGGCTTCACCCGCTATGCCATGGCTCCGACCGCCGCCCCACCCAGGCTTTTCCCACTTGTGATCCCGCTGTCTCCTCAAACGCCTAGGAAAGCAGAGGAAGTGGCCCAAGGACTTGGGCCCCCGAACCCACACCGGAGTACTGGATACAGTACCTGGCTTGGGCTCCGGCCTGGTCAAGCACCGGCCATTGTAGCCACCTGGCACCTGGGCGGGGTGAGCCCACACACTGAAGATCTCTCCCTCACCGCCTCATCTATAACTCTGCCCTTCAAACCAGTCTTTAAATAGAAAAAAGTCGCGTACTTACTATGAGGTGTCAGAATCTTGGGGCAGGCTGGAACAGAGCAAAGAGGGATTCTTGGGGTTTCTCTAAGCTTCTGCTTTCTCCTCCCTGTGTGCAGTCTGTGGAAAGTCACCGGATTAGGTGCAAATTAATTCGAGCGCCCCATGCCCGTTTTCCTGCGCACACACACCTTACACTGCCGAACAACCCGGAGAAGAAAGGCCGTGATCAAGGCCTCTTCTCACGGATGCGGCCAAGGCTACTTCCCACCAGGGGCAGAAAACCGGGGCCGTGGGAAAAGTTCTTCCTCTCCCCACCCCACGCTCAACCACACACTCACCGGGATGCCTGTCACTCTCCCCCTCCCTTGCCTCTGCCCCACGAGGGTTTCTGCCCCTACCTTCCTCGCCTCCACACCTGCACGCCACTTTTTCATCCTTCCCCCTCGCTCCCTCCTCCCACCTCCCCCTTACACCCTCTCCTCCACCTTCTATCCCAGCTACCCTTCACACACACACCCCACCCCCGCTCTGCACCCTGGGCCCCGCCTACCCAGTGACAGGAAGGCCACCACACCAAACTCTCCGCAGGAAGGCCGTTTCTGTGTCTCTGGAACATGAACGCAGTCTTGAGGTGTAGTCTTCCAGAAGGGGCCGAAGCAAAAGACTGCACCTAGAAATTTCCAGAAGCCCAAGATAACTGATGCGGCCGCCTCAGACTGCAGCCTCATCTGAACCCGGCCTGAACCTGGGGGGGCACTCACTGTGTCTTCTCAGGGTGGGCCACCAGCGTCGAGGATGGCTCCTCAAGGCTTGTGCCAGCGCTGGGCAGGAGCGGACACGACGCTGACTCCTACCTGAGCACCAGCACAGCTGCAGATGCGCCTGCGGGTGCACTTCCAGGTCACAGCGCCAGGCGCAGGCGCACTCCTCACTGGCCGTCGCCATGGCGCAACGGGACGCATCTGCGCACTGCGACATCCCGCGTCCAGCGCCCCCAGGGTCACTTCCAGTCCCGCCCCTCCAGGCTTTACCCAGGCGGGGCAGCCGCTGGTGGCCCAGGTACTCTGCACCCCACTTCCCTGCCTCCTGGGAGTCCTCAATGGAGCTCCTGCCCCCTGGCTTCTGTTTGGCACAGCGCATGCTGTTGAAGCCGCATGGGGAGAGAAGCAATGCAAGCGGCATCACGAGCGCTCTTTCTCGCCAGAGCGTCCTTCTGGGGGATCAACCCCCCAGGTGACTACAAAGGCCGGGGCTGGGCCAGGCCAAAGCAGATGCCAGGGACTTTATCCGGTGCTCCCTTCTGGGTTCAGGGGCCTACGTCCTTGGGCCATCTCCCTCTGCTTTCCCAGGTACGTTAGCAGACAGCTGGATCCCACGGGGAACAGCTTCCGGGAGGGACCAGCGCTGTGCGGTAGCGGGTAAAGCCACCGCCCACAGTGCCGGCATCCCATATGGGCTCCGGTTCGAGTCCCGGCTGCTGTACTTCCGAAGCAGCTCTCTGCTGCGGTCTGGGAATGCAGCAGAAGATGGCCCAACTCCTTGGGCCCCTGCACCCATGCAGGAGACCCCGGGGAGGCTCCTGGCTCCTGGTTCCTGGCTTCAGATCCGCTCAGCTCCGCCCTTTGCAGCCAACAGGGTAGTGGACCAGCAGATGGGAGACCTCCCTCTCTCTCCTCTCACTCTGCCTCTCATCCTCTCCATGTGTAACTCTCAATGAAAAATAAGAAAGATCGAAAAAACAAAACAATCCAGTTAAGAAATGGGCAAAGGACTTGAAAAGGCATTTTTCAAAAGAAGATATTCAAATGGCCAACAGACACATGACAAAATGCTCAGGATCACTAGCCATCAGGGAAATGCAAATCAAACCACCATGAGGTTTCACCTCCCCCCAGTCAGAATGGCTCTCCTACAGAAATCTACCAACAATAAATGCTAGTGAGAATGTGGGGAAAAGGGTATCCTAATCCACTGTTGGTGGTAATGTATAGTAGAAGAACCACTGTGGGAGACAGTTTGCAGATTCCTCAGAAATCTGCAAACAGATCTATGAAATGACCCAGCAATCCTACTCCTGGGAATTTACCCAAGGGAAATGGAATCAGCATATGGAAAACTTATCTGTACTGCCATGCTTAATGCAGATCAATTCAGAATACTTAAGTCATGGAATCAACCCAGATGTCCATCAACCAGTGACTAGATAAACAAAACATGGTATATATACACTATGGAATACTACTCACAGCCGTAAAAAAGAATGAAATCCAGCCTTTTGCAACAAAATGGATGCAACCTGAAGCCATTATACTTAGTGAAAAAAGCCAGTCCCAAAAAGAAAAATATCTTATATTTTCCCTGATCTGTGGTAACTAATAGAGCACAAAAAATGTCATATATATAAAAGAAATTGACATTTTGAGATTTGATTATTATTTACCACTCTTGTCTCTACTGTTGAAGAACTGGGTTTTTTTCTTTGCACTATCTATTGCATTCTTTACTTAGTGGAGGGTTAACCTTATGACTATAAGCATGCCAATGTAAAAATTGACAAAAATAAGAAAAGATGGAGGGAGGGTGGGAGTGTGGGTAAGAAGGAAAGTAAAGTAGAAAGCATTAGCATGCTCCTAAATCTGTATACATAAAATTTGTTCACCTTATATAAATTTTTAAAAATGAAAAAAAATACTGAAATTGAATACCAGCTTTTTAGAGTATCCCTAAGGAGCTCTCTTCAATCAGTACCTTGTCCTTGAAATTAAATGCTAAGAGCTAAGACTTTGTTTAGCAGTTTGGATCTTTGGAGAGCCACAGCCAATGTACTTTCTAACATTTTCTTTTTGTTGTTGTTGTTTTTACCTTTTTCTACTCCAAACTGATTTTCATGATATTGTCCCTTTTGAGAATGTATGCACTAACAATAAGCATGATTTTTCAGAAAAAAAAAATGAGCTTTCAACCAATTGCTGCTTGAAACTTTAACAGAAACCAATGATAAAACATAACACTTAACTGGCAGAGTCTCATAATCCTTATGCTACACTGAGACCATGAGCTAATTCCATCCTTAAACGTATTCTGATCAAGCTCAAACGGAACAGAGAGCCACACGCTCATGCTGGTACTGTGCAAAGCTACTTTCACACTACAGTGGTGGAGCTGGGCAGCTGTGATGGAAGCCACCTGACTCACAAGATCTAAAATATCAACGATTGGAACTTTACAAGGAAAATTCTCCAACTCCTGTTCCAGATCTAATACATAAATAACCTAACAAAACTAATACAACTACTGTATCAATTGCATAAAGGTTATAACATGCCTGTAAGATAAAATAAGGAGACACTGGGAGAGAATGAGAGGTGGAGAAGAATGCATCTTCTTATCAGACCTATGTGGAATGGTCACAAAATTGTCAAGGATTAGGGATAGGCATGGAACTAAAACTCAAATACAACTCTTAGAAATGTTTTCAAAGGGATGTAATGGGTTAAAATTAAAACACAGTTATAAAAATATACACTATCGCGGCCGGCGCCGCGGCTCACAAGGCTAATCCTCCGCCTTGCGGCGCTGGCACACTGGGTTCTAGTCCCGGTCAGGGCGCCGGATTCTGTCCCGCTTGCCCCTCTTCCAGGCCAGCTCTCTGCTGTGGCCAGGGAGTGCAGTGGAGGATGGCCCAAGTGCTTGGGCCCTGCACCCCATGGGAGACCAGGAGAAGTACCTGGCTCCTGCCATCAGATCAGCGCGGTGCGCCGGCAGCGGCGCCCATTGGAGGGTGAACCAGCAGCAAAGGAAGACCTTTCTCTCTGTCTCTCTCACTGTCCACTCTGCATGTCAAAAAAAAAAAAAAATATATATATATATATACACACATACTATCACAGTATTTACTTGCCAAAATTTAAAAATTTATTTTTAAGAGTATTTTTAGGTAAATAAAAAAAAAGGAAAAAAATTTTCTTTATACAAATGTAACAATTAGGGCTCACAAAATGAAGACTGACAAACAGCCAAAGGAGGGTCAGAAGAAAAACCACAGCACACACAAATACATTATAAAACATAAGAGACTGAAAATAAGTACACTTTAACTCAGGTAAGGTGGAGCAACAATAAATCCAAAAAATAGGACAGATACTGAAGGGAAATAGGACAAATTATTGAAGATGAAAGAAGGTATGAATTATGAAACAAAACAAAAATACCAAGACACTTGAAACCCAAGTTCTATGAAATGACCAACAAGACCACAGTCCTGGGAAGTACGATTAAGAAAAAAAAAAGACAAAGCCCTAATTAACCACACTAGAAATGAAAAAGGGAACACAACTTCAAATAACAGAGATTTACATCTTTCTCTGTCATTTTAATTTTAAAAGCTAGACAAACCAGATAAACTGAGTGAACAGAAAAATGAGCTCAAATTTACATAAAGAGTAAAAAACCTGTGAATGGACTAATAATCAGAATAAATTAAGATAATCAGTATTGTTTGACTCTTAAAAACAGATAAATGCAGATGGTTTTATGGAAGTGTCTTCTAAACCTTCAAAGAATAAATACTTCCCATGTTATATATACTGGGAAGAACAGAAAAAAAAATTTTTTAAAACCTTACCTAAGGTTTTAGGGAGGCCAGCATAATCAGATTCAAAAACAGGGCAAGTAAAGAACAGAAACTTATATGGAAATATGGGAATAACATCTAGTAACATAGTCCAAACATATTAAAATAAAATAAAGTATCATCTTCAGATATAAAAGTTCGGTAAGGACTGTGACACTACGGTGATTATCCAAAGCATATAAAATAGTTTTTAAAATTACAAAAAAAAGGAGGAGACAGTCCCAATAAACTTTTCTATATTCTCATTAAAATACAGACTGAAACATCATTTAATACTTAAAACTTGCCCCTATCAAAAGTGCTGGGAAACTCAGATAAGGAACATACACCAGAAATTAAGAGAAAACGTATTTAATGGTCAAATATTATAAGCATCCATTGTAATAGAGAGCTTAAAAAAAGACATACACATTCTACCTACTAACCCCCCCCACCCCCCCAGGATACTGACTCAGGTATTAAAAAAGATTTAAAAATTTAGAGATATAAATATTATAAAGTAAAATACAAGCTTATTGTAACTCACAAACAATATGCTTATTCACCTAGTAAATCAGAGGCAATCAACAGAAAAATAATGAGAGATTTTGGCAAGGAGACTACATACAAGGTTAACCCAAAAATCAATAGCTTTCTTACACCTTCAAAACAGCCAATTGAAGAACCTAATAGAAAAAAGCAACATAAACCTTAAAGTGGGTATAAAACTAAAAGAAATGTGCAAGAACTTTATGAAGAAAACTATAAAACTTTACTAAAGGACATAAAAGAAGCTGAATAAATGAGAAGATATACTGTGTTCAGGAATGGTGAGACTCAATATTGTAAAAATGTCACTTTTCAACAAAGTAATCTATAAATGTAACTGCAGTCTGTATCAAAATTTGAACATGATTTTAAGAATTTGACAAACTAATTCTAAAACTTGCATAAAATTATGTGTAAGAAGTTTAAAAAATAACAACGAAAGATGCTGAGCTATACAGTATGAAAATAATATAACCTGATATTAAAATGGTATATTTGTTGAGATAAATCTATTTATTTGAAAGGCAGAATTAGAGACAGAGAGATAGTGAGAGACAGAAAGATCTTCCATCTTCTGGTTCACTCTACAAATGGCTGCGATGGCCAGGGCTGGGCCAGGCCAAAGCCAGGAACTAGAAGCTTTTCCCGGTTTCCCCTGTGGCAGCAAGGGCCCAAGGATCTGGGCCATCTTCCACTGCTTTCCTAGATGCATTACAGGGATCAGAAGTGGAGCTGCCAGGACTTGAACCGGCACCCATATGGGATGCTGGTCTCAAAGGCAGCAGCTTTATCCACTATGCCATAGTGCCAGACCCAATGGTATATTAATATGATAAACACAGAACTGAAGCGAGAATCTACAAACCTTTAACTCTTCATCACCATCACTGCTGTCACCTTCATCACAGGTAAGACTGATTCATCAATCACTACGTGCAGGACCTGGCTCTGAGTTGTACTGATTAGCTCATTTAATACACCAAGTCATTAAAGTAGGAATTTTTGTTATTTCTGCTTTACAACTGAGAAACTTATAACATAGAAGGGTTAGGTAACGTCTAAACTCTCACATCTAGAGCATGGCAAGACCGGGATTTGAACCTGGCACATCTGATCATAGTACCACATACTGTCCTGAAATCATTTCACTCGTTTTAGAGTCTGGAAAGTAAACAAGGCCGAATTTCCAGTGAGGGATGTGCTGGCTATCTCCCGTGTACCGCTCTAGATCCCCTCTCCTCAGCTTGCCCTAGGCTACAGAAGCTGAACTGCTAGGGCTCCATTAGCAGGTCTCCTGGCTTGTGGCTACCAATAAGGTCCAGCCAATGGGGAACGAGGATAATAATTGGGTCAAGGTGTTTATTCTGCCTGTTCACTGCAATCCTCTGCCCCAGAGTCATCTCTGCACACAGGATCAGTTTCTAGGGAGTTACCACAAAGCTCACTAGAGCCTTAGGAAAAGGTCACAGCTCCTACCAGTTGGTCCTCCCCATTGGCCCCTTCAACATCTAGCTTGTATCTGCAAGCAGTCGTCCCTTAAGACTAATGGGAGGAAAGAGCAGTTCTTACTTGCTCGGGATACAACATTATTCCTTTAGGCTTCCCTAAACCACCGCACATTTGTGAAAACACCATATTAAAACCTTCTCAAATTATCTCTGAAAACTACATTGTCTACTCTCCACCAGGACTTTATTACACAAAAAAAGGACCAATTAATTAAATCAGCTACTTAACAAAAATTACTTTTTATTTTTTGAAAGACACAGAGTGAGAGAGAGACAGACAGAGATCAATCTTCTATCTACTGGCCAGGCTGATGCTAGAAGCCATGTTTCTTCCAGTATCCCATGCAGGTGCAGGGTCCCAAGGACTTGAGCCATCGTTCGCTGCCCTCCCAGGCACTTTAGCAAGGAGCTGGATTGGAACTGAAGCAACCAGGGCTTTTTAAAAACACTATTGAAAATCTCCAAACATCTATGTAAAAAGACAAACCACCCAAATGTAACACAAAAGGACAGTCATCAAACGTTTCATAAAGCTACAGTAATAAAATAGTATAAAACACCGATGTGTAAAAATGATAAGGGTTTCACTTCATGGGAAGATGGCAACAACCGGCCAATACTACCTACCAACAACATTAAAAATACTCAGAGAATAATTTCAGAAAAGTTTGTGTAAAATATTTCTGATCAGGAAGAAAAAGAAACTGTCGAGAAAACTGAAGGTTGACTCTCAAGAGGACAGTGAGCTACACAGTCGGGTTTCACCACAGTTCTGAAGGCTGCCTGGGGCTCCCATCTCTACCAGGTGGGGCACTCAAGACATTAATTCATTTGGAACCCCCAAATCCTGAACCAAAGCATAAAGATGAATGAGACACCAATCCCTGTGCAGAACAGCAAAGTAAGGAATCTCCTCTTGATGCAGGCAAGGGGACAAAGAGGATCTGAAGCCCCAGACGCCCCTGCAGCCCCACCTGCTCAACACAAATGCCACCTTTTGGGGCTGAGGAAAAGCACGCTTTCTGTGAAACCGCTACCCGGAATCAGCTCCAGGCAAGAATAAACAATGTGGCTGCCAACTGTGTCCCGTGACCTATACCTAGATTGTATTATTATAATAAAATTACCATGTAAACTAATATATTCCTACTCTGGTGATACACCTGATGGCATGACACTTCTGAGAAGAAAAAAAAGGTCAAGAGAATGGGCAGTACTTAAACTCCATGCCAAAACACTGCCCCCAGGAATATTCAATTAAATTCCACTCCACAGACCACCTCCTATGCCTGCAGATCATATAAAGGGAAAGCCCCAAATCTCGTTGGGCACAGCTCACTCTCACTCATGTCCACACACCCTATGGAATATCTACTTCTGCTTTGCATGCAATTAAGTCTTAGTCCTCCACTAACCTTTATCTGCATCACATCCTCAAACTGCATACTCAAATTCTTTCTTGAGTTAGAGACACGATCCTGGACTCAGCCATCCCACAATAGTTTGATTCACTGGGACGGAAAGGAAATCTCTTCCTTACAATTTATAAGCACTAGGGGTCCTCCCTCTCATCTGCCTCCAGATTCCTGCTGTTTTAACACGGAGATCCAGAACAATCTCAAACAATTTAATGCAGCTTTCAAGTAGCTGTACCCCCATCCAACTGGAAAAACAAATCCAAGTCCATTCTATAAGAAAGCAGCTTCAATATAGTATTCAGATCATTACTGAGGGAAATCAAATAGAAAAACAGCTAACAGACTAGCAGGCAATTCACACTAGATCAAATGCCCACAAACATTCAATGGAGAACACAGAAACACACGCATCATCTCCCTAGTGGAAACCAAAGAAACACAAATGAAAACAATCATGCACTGTCATCTCACCCACTTTATTGGCAAAAAATTATAAATCTCATAATACCAAATGCTAAGAAAAATGTAGAAAAAGTGGATTCCCAAATGTTGCTTAATTATTGTTCAACAAATATTTACTGATCCACTATGTACCTGGTATCATTTTAGTAAAAGCCACTAAGTATATTTGAAGCTACAGTGACAAGACTCAAGCAATAAAGTAATTAGATGATGGGGGATTAGGAGCACTGGAGACACACTGAGAAGGCTATAAACTAAAAGGAATCAGTATAAGCATAGAGAGCAAGCATGTACAAACTTTTTCTGTAAAATGCCGGAGTAAGTTTTTTAGGCTGTGCAGGTCACTTGGGATCAGTCGAGTTTGGCCTAGGCACTGCATAAGCAGCAGCAAAAAACATAAAAACAAAGGAATGAAAGGGAGAAAATACGATTTTTCCTCAATCCTCATGATTTCATGCCTGGGACAAACTCCTGTGAAAAAAGACAGCTTAACAAGAGAGAAACAAGCAGGTTTATTAACTCATGCAGCACAGATCGCAGTGGAAAAAGTAACTTAAAACAGCGGCTTAGCTTTCTGTTTATAAGAGCTACAACAAAGAACAACATATTCTAGAGAGGTGACAGGAAAAAGGAAAGCAGTCAAAGGAAAACGGGGGAAGAAGCAAACTCTGCTCCCAAATTCTCCTGGTGCCACCAACTCTGGAAGCAAAATTTATACTGTGTCCTGAGGTCAGGAGGGCTTGCAGGCAAACAGTGTGAGCACAAAGACCCCTGGCACATCGATTACCTTCAGCTCAACTGGCCTTCATCTTCTGAGTAGAGATAGTTTGGTTTCCTTTATGAGTATTGATGTGTTTCAAAAAAACACTTTAGTTACATGAACATGCACAGAGCCAGGTATGGTCTTTGGACAACAGTTTGACAACCCCTATTAAGGCATAAAGGCCAAATAATTTAAAACTATTATGAGCGCCTGATGCTGCAGTGCAGTGGGTAAAGCCAACACCTGCAGTGCCAGCATCCCATAGGGAGCTGGTTGCCGCTCCATTTCCCACCCAGCTCTCTGCTATGGCCTTGGAAAGCAGTAGAAGATGGCCCAAGTCCTTGGGTCCTTGCACCCACATGGGAGACCTGAAAGAAGCTCCTAGCTCCAGCCATTGTGACCATTTGTGGAATGAACCAGTGGATGGAAGATTTCTCTCTCTGCCTCTGTTTCTCTGTAATTTTCAAGTAAATAAATAAATCCTTAAAAAAATCAACATCATTTTATGATGAAAACCTAAAGCAAATTGGTATAGAATAAACACTCCTCAAAATAATCAAGGCAATTTATGACAAAATCACAGCTAGCATCCTACTGAATGCGGAAAAATTGGAGGCATTCCCATTAAGATCCAGAACCAGACAAGGACGCCCACTCTCACTACTGCTATTTAATACAGTCCTGAAAGTTTTAGCTAGAGCCATTAGAGAAGAAAAAGAAATCAGGGGGATACAAATTGGGAAGGAGGAAGTCAAACTATCCCTATTTGCTGGCGACATGATTCTGTAAGTAGGGAACCCAAAAGACTCCATGAAGAGATTATTAGAACTCATAAAAGAGTTTGGTAAAGTAGGATACAAATCAACAAACAAAAATCAATAGCCTTTGTATACACAGACAATACCATAGCTGAGAAAGAACTTCCAAGATCAATCCCATTCACAGTAGCTACAAAAATTTTAAATACCTTGGAATAAATTTAACCAAGGATGTCAAAACTATCTATGATGAAAATTACAAAACATTAAAGAAAGAAATAGAAGACATTAAAAAGTGGAAAAAATTTTCACATTAATGGATTGGAAGAATCAATATAGTCAAAATGCCCATACTTCCAAAAGCAATTTATAGATTCATTGTTATCCCAATCAAAATACCAACAACATTCTTCTCAGATCTAGAAAAAATGATGCTAAATTCATATTGAAGGCCGGTGCCGCAGCTCAATAGGCTAATCCTCTGCCTGTGGCGCCGGCACACCGGGTTCTAGTCCTGGTTGGGACACCGGATTCTGTCCCAGTTGCCCCTCTTCCAGGCCAGTTCTCTGCTGTGGCCTGGGAGTGCAGTGGAGGATGGCCCAGGTGCTTGGGCCCTGCACCCCATGGGAGACCAGGAGAAGCACCTGGCTCCTGCCTCCAGATCAGCCCGGTGCACTGGCTGCAGCGCACAAGCTGCAGTGTCCATTGGGGGGTGAACCAACGGTAAAGGAAGACCTTTCTCCCTGTCTCTCTCTCTCACTGTCCACTTGGCCTGTCAAAAACAAATTCATATGAAAACACAAGAGACCCCAAAATAGCTAAAGCAATCAAACAACAAAAACAAAGCTGGAGGCATCATTAATACCAGATCTCAAAACATACTTCAGGGCAGTTATAATCAAAACAGTTTGGTACTGTCACAAAAACAGAGTGTAGACCAAAGCAACAAAATAGAAACTCCAGAAATCAATCCGCACATCTACAAACAACTTTTCTTTGACAAAGGAGCAAAAATCGATCCCTGGAGCCAAGACAGTCTCTTCAACAAATAGTGCTGGGAAAAGTGGCTCTCCACATGCAGAAGTTGAACAAGACTCCTATCTTACACTTTACATAAAAATTTTTGATCAAAATGGATCAAAGACCTCAATCTAAGATGTGATACCATCAACTTACTAGAGAACCCTACAAGACATTGACATAGGGAAAGACTGCTTGGAAAAGACCTGAGAAGCACAGTCAATCAAAACCAAAATTAACAAATGGAATTACATGAAAGTGAGAAGTGTCTGCACTGCAAAAGAAACACTTAGCAAAGTGAAGAGGAAAGTGAAAGAAAGGGAGAAAATATTTGCAAACTATGCAACTACAGAGGCAGAAACAAAAAGGAAAAATGTCTTTTTGTCTCGATTCTGCAACAAAGTAGAAAGCATGTATTGTGAATTATAATTATACAATGACCTTAATGAATGACTGAAATTTAACTTTCACTTTGTAATCTAAACACTCCAGAGAAATTAATCTGAAGAAGTACCTCCTTGGAGGCTGCACCAAATATGACAGAGAACACAGCTGTCTCCAGAGAAAGGTTTTCCTTCACACAGCCCTCAGAGAACCAGCACAGTAACAATCTCCACACACGGTAGTACAACAAACAAGGAAGGAGGGCACCAGTGGAAGCCATCAGAAAGCACTAGCAGGATAATCAGACACACATTGAACATGCCTGATCTGTTTTCTGTGTCTGCACATGAAACCAAGGCCTCATACAAAGCCTTTGATGTAGGTACTAGATACAAACAGGCCCTCCACTCCCAGAGTCTGTTTCCCTCTCTTTTAACTTAAAGGGCCTTTGCCCTGCTCTGATGATTTCAACTCAACCTCCTACTAAGATTAACTCAGGAAATTGAGGGAGGGGTCATTAGAGCCAGCTGGCCCCACAGAGTCCCTGATCGCAGTCACGTGCGGTCATTTATCTCTACTACAAACAGCTTGATGTTAACCCTTGGCTTGAGGCTTCTTTTCAGGAAGGCACAGTATCAAGCAAAAGTAACAGCTACCTTTACTAAGGCAGCCCAGACTGATCAGGCCCCCTCCATGATCCAGATTCCCAAAAAGACACAATGGTTGCCATATTGCTGACCAGTTGACGATAGGTCCTGAGCACAGTGGACCACCTAGAAGTCTGGATGTGCGCTGACCATGCCTCTCCCAGCTCCCACTTCATTATGTCAGATTCTTTACCCTTCGTCCCAGAGGAGTCTGGGAATCCAGCAATAGCTTCCTAAACGTCTTGCTCTGCGGCCTGCAAAATAAATACCTACTTTCTTCCTTCACGCAGTGTCAGTGATTGGGTTACTGAGTGACAGGCAAGTGAACCTAGGTTTTGGGGTTCTAAAAAAACAAAACACTGTATATGTAGCTTTTTGGAAAAAGAACAACCAGATGCAATTCACTATGTTTTTAAAAATAGCAGGCAATTGAAGTCACAAGAGACAATGAAAATATGACCCAGCATATTTTTAAAAACACATCTTCAGGGCCGGCGCCGTGGCTCAATAGGCTAATCCTCCACCTTGCGGCGCCGGCACACCAGGTTCTAGTCCCGGTCAGGGCGCCGGATTCTGTCCCGGTTGCCCCTCTTCCAGGCCAGCTCTCTGCTATGGCCAGGGAGTGCAGTGGAGGATGGCCCAGGTGCTTGGGCCCTGCACCCCATGGGAGACCAGGAAAAGCACCTGGATCCTGGCTCCTGCCATCGGATCAGCGCGGTGCGCCGGCTGCAGCGGCGGCCATTGGAGGGTGAACCAACGGCAAAAGGAAGACCTTTCTCTCTCTGTCTCTCTATCTCACTGTCCACTCTGCCTGTCAAAAATTAAAAAAAAAAAACAAAAAAAAAAACAAAAAAAAACACATCTTCAATAAATTAAAAAGTAGAATCATATAAACAAATTAGATACAACTGAGAAGAGAATCTGTGAAGCTGGTGATAAAAGTAAACAGTATAATGAAAACAGTCAAACTGTTTTCTAGAAGTAAAATGGGTTGTTTGACAAAGTGGTTAAGATGCAGCTTGGGATGCCTGCATCTTATACGGGAGAACCTGAGTTTGAGTCTAGGCCCACTTCCTCTTCCACCTTCCTGCTAACGCACACCCTAGAAGGCAGCAGGTGATGACTCAAGTACTCTGGTCCCTGACACCCATGAAGAGACTCAGAGATTGATTTCTTGGATTCTGCCTGGACCACTCCTGGCTGCGGTGGACATCTGGTAAGTGAACAAATGGATGGCAGATCTCTGTCCATCTCTGTCCTTCTCTCTGCCTTTCAAATAAACAAATAAAAATTCCTGATGGAAAGAAGTAAAACAAAGAGTATAGTAAGAAGTACTAACATACATATAATAGGAATTCACAGAGAGAGAGAAGTGATGACTACAAAGTCTTCCAGAATCAGTGACAGACAGTACAATGAATTCCAATTACGAGAATTACAAAGAATCCTCACCTAGGCATATTATTAAGAAACTCCCATAGCCAAGACAGACAATATGAGAAACAGCAATTCAGGTACAGAGAAGTTCTCAGCAGCAACACTGGAAACTGGAAGACAATGGAATACCTTATGATGTAGAAAGAAAATAACTGTCTAAAATAACATCTTTATAATAATGAGAGAAAATAATTGTTAGCCTAGAATTCTACAGCAAATAAAACTATCTTTCAAATGCAATAGCAAAATAAATACATTTTTCAGGTAAATAAAAGCTAAAAGTGTGAAAAGAAACTTCAGAACAAAAACAAATCCAGGAGATTGGTTTGAAATCCAAGAAGGAAAGCTGAGCCAAGAAAATGGCAAAAATATGCTGGCGCCGCGGCTCACTAGGCTAATGCTCCACCTTGCAGCGCCGGCACACCAGATTCTAGTCCCGGTCGGGGCGCCGGATTCTGTCCTGGTTGCCCCTCTTCCAGGCCAGCCCTCTGCTGTGGCCTGGGAGTGCAGTGGAGGATGGCCCAAGTGCTTGGGCCCTGCACCCCATGGGAGACCAGGAGAAGCACCTGGCTCCTGCCATCGGATCAGCGCGGTGCGCCGGCAGCGGCGGCCATTGGAGGGTGAACCAACGGCAAAGGAAGACCTGTCTCTCTTTCTCTCTCTCACTGTCCACTCTGCCTGAGAGAAGGAAGGAAGGAAGGAAGGAAGGAAGGAAGGAAGGAAGGAAGGAAGGAAGGAAGGAAGGAAATGGCAAAAATAGTATGTGGTTAATTCCAGGTAAACATTGACTATATAGAAGAATACTGATACGGAATTTGGGAATTAGACCAAAAAAAAAAAAAAAAAAAAAGAAAGAAAAGAAAAGAAATACCAACTACAGGGGCGGCCAGTTGGCCTAATGGCTAAGATGCCAGTATCTTATCACGGAGCCTGTGTTCCACTCCCAGCTCTCGTTCCAGACGCCAGCTGCCTGCTAATGTAGATTCTTAGCGACAGTAGTTGATGGCTAGATTGAGTTCCCCGCTCCAGCCCACTCAAGCAGGCCTGCTGTGCCACTGCCAGTATGTAAGGAGTAAATCATAGGATAGGAATGCAATCTTTTTTCTTTCTCTCTGCCTCTCAAATTATTTAAATAAATAATATCTACATAAACTAAAAATACTGGAAAGTAAGGAAGTGGAAGAAAAATTGCTACAGTTGAAATAACTGGATTTAGAATAAGGAGAAGTCTTTGGGCTTTAAATGTGTCATCAAACTTTTAAGAGTAACTACAAAAAAGATAGAAATAATTCATTACATCCAAAGTGGCAAAGGAAAATATGAAAAGGATAAAAATTTTTTTAAACTCAAAGTAGGACAAAAGAAAATGATAGAACTACAATGGAAAAATCCTCCAAATTTATCAGTAATCATAGTAAGTGTAACTGGAGTTTTTTCTTTTTTTCTTTTTTTTTTTTTTGACAGGCAGAGTGGACAGTGAGAGAGAGACAGAGAGAAAGGTCTTCCTTTGCCGTTGGTTCACCCTCCAATGGCTGCCGCGGCTGGCGCGCTGCGGCTGGCGCACCACGCTGATCTGATGGCAGGAGCCAGGTGCTTCTCCTGGTCTCCCATGGGGTGCAGGGCCCAAGCACTTGGGCCATCCTCCACTGCACTCCCAGGCCACAGCAGAGAGCTGGCATGGAAGAGGGGCAACCGGGACAGTATCCCGCACCCCAACCGGGACTAGAACCCGGTGTGCCGGCGCCGCAAGGCGGAGGATTAGCCTAGTGAGCCGCAGCACCGGCCGTAACTGGAGTTTTCTAAATAAAACAAGTATGTCAGAAAAGGTAAAAATATCTAAAACCTGCAAACATAATATGCACATTCAAACACATGCTGAGTACTTAGGAGAGTGATAACCTCAAAACACAAGGCTGCTGAACAACAGAAAGTTAAAGATGGGAAAAGATGTAAGAGGAAGCAGGGATCAGTGTGACCCTGCACTCCTGGAGGACCCGGAGGACCTGTCCCACGCTGTCCTCCAGGCCACCCACTCGGACTCCTGGCCCCTTCCATCAGTACAGCTGGTGAAGGAGTCTCCCACAGCCACATCCTTCTGTCCTCTTCTTGTGCCTCATCTTTCCATATTTAAGGTTCCCTGAGATTACCAGCCCCAGTCAGTAATCCAGGACCTGCAACCTTAACTCCCGCTGCTGCTTCAATTTCCCTTTGCCATGCAAATCAATAGATTCACAGATCCTAGGATTACAATGTGGACATCTGTATTTGAGCAGGATATGGGTGGGCAGGTGATGGCAGATGTGTCATCACAGTACTGAATATCAGCTTCAAAATCTAGTAAAATTTTTTTAAAGATTTATTTACTTGAAAGTCAGAGTTACAGAGAGAGAAGGAGAGGCAGAGAGAGAGAGGTCTTCCATCACTGGTTCACTCCCAGTTGGCCGCATTGGCTGGAGCTGCGCCAATCTGAAGCCAGGAGCCAGGAGCCAGGAGCATCCTCCAGGTCTCCCATGATGGTACAGGGGCCCAAGGACTTGGGCCATCTTCTACTGCTTTCCCAGGCTATAGCAGAGAGCTGGACTGGAAGTGATGCAGCCAGGTCTCAAACCAGAGCCCATATGGGATATTGGCACTGCAGGCAGCGGCTTCGCCCGCTACTCCACAGTGCCGGCCCCTAGTAAATATTTTAACATGTCAGTAATCAATAGATAACCAGACAAAAAACAATCATTAAAAAATATTAAAGATTTGGATGATATAATTAAAAAGCTGATTTATAGATATTTTTAGGACCCGCATTCAACTATTGCAGAGTAGGTATTTTGTGCAAATATGAAGCATTTATACTAAACAACCACACCCTGGGCCATAAAGTCTTACATTCCAAACAATCTAAACACCTCGGGTCCTTTGACTACCATGCAATTAGTTAAAAATCACGTTTTTTTCAAAATCATTAATTTTTTCTCTTCCAGGCCAGCTCTCTGCTGTGGCCAGGGAGTGCAGTGGAGGATGGCCCAAGTGCTTGGGCCCTGCACCCCATGGGAGACCAGGAAAAGCACCTGGCTCCTGGCTCCTGCCATCGGATCAGCGCGGTACGCCCGCCGCAGCGCACCAGCCGCGGTGGCCATTGGAGGGTGAACCAACGGCAAAAGGAAGACCTTTCTCTCTGTCTCTCTCTCTCTCACTATCCACTCTGCCTGTCAAAAAATAAAAAAATAAAAAAAATTTAAAAAAAATCATTAATTTTTTTTACTTAAAAACACTTTCTAAGTAATTCATTGATTACAGAAGAAATCATAAAGCTATAATACATACACATAATAAAAACATAATATCAAAACTACCAAAAAACAAGCGACTACAAAAAAGTTATAAATCTGAATGCTTAAACTGTACAGGCTGACAATGAAAATGTATCAAAATTCAGAATTATGGAAGGAGAATAGTATAAACCTAAGCCAGGAAAATTCAAGTAAACAATAAAAGGGCAGAAATAAAAGAATTAACAAAGATTAAACTGAAATTCAAGACGACCTTTATTTGACAAGCCTAATAACACTGATAATGAAGAAAGAAAAAGGTCTACACTACTAAAAACACACTGGAGGATATACACACAATTCATGACAATCAAATATCTAGTTTATCCGCATTTTATTTAAGAGAAGATGTAAAGATAACATTCTTTCTCTAACAATTACCACATTCGTGTTTTTAAAAATTTTCCCAATTTAAATAAAAATGAAAATCTTATTCACAAAAGAAATAATAATATTAAATGCTCATATACATTAACAATACCTGTGGAAAATGCATTTCAAAAAATTAGGAATATATATATATATACACACACACACACACACACAAATATACTTCACATATAAGGAGATTTACCATGTTCCTGAAGAAGGTTATTAGGGAATCCTAATTATATAAAGACGTCAATATTCTTACATTAATTTATAAATTCAATTTATAAAGTAAATGGAATTCTAATAAAAACTCCAAGAAGTCACTTCGCAAAACCTAACAAACTAAGTCTGAAGTTAATCCTTTAGAATAAATGGGAGGTAATGGGGCAGAGACTTTGTAAAAATAGCTAGAAGAAAACCCAGAAACAGCTGTCCCTTCCTAGGGAGTATGTTTAAAATCAACAGGAAAGGACACAGCAGCGCTTCCTGGCTCAGCACACGCTCTGCCACGGGCAGCCTCCGGCAGATGCCAGACCCAACGGCCCACTTCACTCCCAGTGTGCACTTCCAAACCACAAGCCAAAGTAACCTCTCCTTAACAGACTCTTCTCAACTACTATAGTTAAGTGCACAACAGGCTGACTAACACGGACAGCTGGTACCAAGGAGTGGGGTTGTCAATATAAATATACCCAAAGATGGGGAAAGTTTGTTAAGAGTTTGGAGGAGAAGGCTAGAGAAAAGCCTAGAATGCTATAATCTGAGTTTTAAGGACAATTCTTGCCAGGGCTTAGAAGCCTATGATGTTGGTTAGAATGTGCACAGTAAAGGCCATGCTGGTGAGTTTTCAGATGGAAATGAGAATTCCCTTGGGAACTGGACTAAAGGTCGCCCATTTAACATGGTGGCGAAGAATGTGGCTTATCTGTATGTCCCTGCTGTGAAACTTCACTGAATTTAAGAATGGTGGACTGGTTTGCTTGGTGGAGATGTGAAGGCAGCAAAGCATTCAGGCTGCAACATGGCTGTTTTTCACTGCTGTTAGTAAGTTTCATAAGGAGAAACAGCAGTAAAAGGGAACAGAGAAAAAATATTTGGAAAATTTGCAGGCTAGGCAGGGAAGAGAACAAAGAAAAAGCTTGTTCAGGACAGGCAAGTGGAGAAAGCGCTTACTACAGAGTTCAGGTCTAGTAAACTGGAGCCCTGTATTAACAGGCAGGACAATGGGAGAGAGACCCACGCACCCCCCGAACAAATGAGAGATCTTCATGGCATACCCGCCCATCACTGTCCCTTCAGAGGCCCAGAGGAGAAATTTGCTTCAACGATGTTCCAGGGAAGAATCCTTTCAGGAAGGAGCCCCAGGGCACCCTGCATGCACAGGGCCAGCTCCCGAGTCTGGCTTGCTGGGTTGGGTGCAACTCCTCCAGTGGTAGCCCCTGGCCTTGTCTAGATAACTCTGGTTTTAAAGAGGTCCAAAACACAAGAGTTACAGGGTCTTGGCAACGTCCACTGAGATCTCAAAGGAAAGTCTGGGAGACCAGACAGAACTGTGCTACGGAGTTGAAGGCTCTTAATAAGCACTGCATTATGGAGTCGCAGAGCAAATCCCATAAAAGTAGAGGTGCCAGCAATGTGAGACATCCACCATGGAAACCCACAAGCAGTATACCAGGTCAGCCTGGAGAAGTCATCGTCGTTAGCATCAACCTTACAAAGCAGCCACATGACCAAGGACCAACAGAGCCTTAGAGTACTCCATCAGATTTCAAAGAATATCCAACACAAAACGGGAGACCCAGAGACTGGTCACTGGGACAGAGTCACCGTGAGGAACCTCACCGGGTAATCAGCAGCAGGATATGGAGTTGGAAATGACTCGGCAAGGCCCCATGGGAGTTGCAAAGAGGAGAGGTGCCCAGCTCCCACAGAGTACACAGGACTTGGACAGGGAACTTTAATTTTTGCTTTGCTAGCTTTCCCTCTAACTTTGGCCAGTTAATCCTTTCCATTTCCTCACAGCCCCTCTTTGGAAGGGGAATATGCACCCTGCCTCTGCCCCGCCACTGTACCTTGGGAGTAAACAACTTGCTTCCGATTGTACAGAAGGCTTCACAGCTAACAGTTTGCCTAGAGTCTCAGACGAAATTTCAGACAATGGACTTCGGAATTAATACTGAGCTGGGTTAAGACATTGGGAGTTTGGGCCAGCGCCGTGGCTCACTAGGCTAATCCTCCACCTGCGGCGCCGGCACACCAGGTTCTAGTCCTGGTCAGGGCGCTGGATTCTGTCCCGGTTGCCCCTCTTCCAGGCCAGCTCTCCGCTGTGGCCCCGGGTGTGCAGTGGAGGATGGCCCAAGTGCTTGGGCCCTGCACCCCATGGGAGACCAGGAGAAGCACCTGGCTCCTGCCTTCGGATCAGTGCAGTGCGCCGGCCACAGTGCGCTGGCCGCGGCGGCCATTGGAGGGTGAACCAATGGCAAAAGGAAGACCTTTCTCTCTGTCTCTCTCTCTCTCACTGTCCACTCTGCCTGTCAAAAAAATACAAAAAAAAAAAAAAAAAAAAAAGACATTGGGAGTTTGGAAGATGGAATGACTGTATGTTGTATGAGAGAAAAACAGGAGTTTTAGGAAGCCATGAAAAAATGTTATGGAATGAACAGAATTGGGCTCCCCAAATTCACTGAGATGCTTAAACTCTGAAGTCTTTTAAAGATTTATTTTATTTATTTGAAAAGCAGAGTTACAGAGAGAGGCAGAGAGAGGGGTCCTCCATCCACTGGTTCACTCCCCAGCCAAATGGCCGGAAGCCAGGAGCCAGGAGCTTCCTCCAGGTCTCCCACGTGGGTGCAGGGGCCCAAGGACCCGGGCCATCCTCCACTGACATCCCAGACCACAGCAGAGAGCTGGACTGGAAAAGGAGCAGCTGGGAACAGAACTGGAGACCATATCGTATGTCGGAGCCAGGGCTTTAACCTGCTGTGCCACCGGATTGGCCCCTGAAGTTTTTTTTTTTTTTTTTTAAGATTTATGTATTTATTTGAAAGGTAGACTTACAGAAAGAGAGAAAGAGAGAGAGAGAGAGAGAGAGAGAGAGAGAGAGAGAGAGAGATATCTTCCATCTGCTGATTCACTCCCTAAATGGCCACAGCAGCCAGGACTGGGGCAGGCTGAAGCTAGGAGCCAGCACTTTCATCCAGATCACCCACATGGATGCAGGGGCCACCCTCCACCGCTTTCCCATATGCATTAGCAGGGAGCTGGATCAGAAGTGCAGCAGCTGGGACTGGAACCAGCATCCATATGGAATGCTGGTGCTGCTAGACACAGCTGTAACATGCTGAGCCACAAAGCTGGCCCCAACCCTGAAGTCTTAAATTAAGAGTTGATGGATTCAGGGTGGAGACTGGTCTCATCATGGCATGTGATAGGTGGGTCTGGTGAGAAGTCTTTAGATACTGAAGACTAGCCCTTGGAAGGCAGCAGGGATGTTTTTATTTATTTGAAAGGCAGAGTTACAGTGAGAGAAGGACACGGACACACACACACACACCACACACAGATTATCTATCTGCTGGTTCATTCCCCAAATGGCCACAATGGCTGAGGCTGCATCAGGCTGAAGCCAGGAGTCCAGAGTTTTTCTGGGTCTTCTCATGGGTGCACAGGCCCAAGCACTTGGGCCACCTTCCATTGCTTTACCAGGCACATTGGCAGGGAGCTGGATCAGAAGTGGAACAGCTGGGTTTCAAAACAGTGGTTAAATGAGATGCAAAGGCAGTGCCTTAACCCATTATGCCACAGCTCTCGCCCTAAGGTAGAAGTTCCTACAAAAGAGTAGGTTATTTAAGCTTAGTTCTGCCTACCTGCTCTCTCTGCTTCCGGGCTCACCACATGATCCTTCCTCTGTATGCTCTGCCATTGCAAGCCCCACCAAACACCAGAAAACTGGGGCTGCACTACCCTCAACTTGGACCTCCAACCTGAAAGCCAAAATAAGCCTATTCCTTCCCAAGACACTCTTCTTCTTATATTTTAGATGAAGTAACAAAAAACTTGCTAGTACATCTGATTAATTTCCAAAATACACAAGAGACTTGTATCTGACCTCTTATGGAATATTTTCCATTTCATTAAAATTTTCCACTTAATTACTACAGAATATTGAACAAATAAGTATTTAATAAATAAATGACCTTGTGTTTGCTATTCAAAACATATTTACGATAGTCTTATATATGCATGCACTCTGCAGAATTTGTGAAGCTCATATTGAAAACTGAAACTTTGTGGGGAAACAAAAGGTACAACTGAATAAATAATGGGAAACAAAGTTACTCCACTAATTCTTACTATATAACCAAACACAGTATCCACGGATTAAACATCTCTTGACACAGCAGCATCATTTAGGGGCTGGCGCTGTGGTACAGCAGGGAAAGCTGCCACCTGCAGTGCCGCCATCCCATATGGGCGCTGGTTCGAGTCCCAACCGCTCCACTTCCAATCCAGCTCTCTGCTATGGCCTGGGAAAGCAGTAGAAGATGTCAGTGACGTGAACACAACACAAGATTCCATAATCAAAACAGTTCACCGTTTATCTGTAGATGATAATTTTCTGTTTCCATTACCTCTCTTGGTAGCGTCCAACACTACCAGGACTATGTCTTTAAAAAATGGTGAGTGGTGATTCCAGTATTTCATCTCTTTCAAGCAGATATTATTTTTTCCTAGATTATTATAACATTAAATTATTGAAAATGTATTCCACATTCCACAGGCCCCTGCACTTGCGTGGGAGACCCAGAAGAAGCTCCTGGCTTCTGGCTTTGGATCAGCGCAGCTCCAGCCATTGTGGCCACCTGGGGAGTGAACCTCTGCCTCTGCCTCTCTGTAACTCTGCCTTTCAAATAAATAAATCTTTTTAAAAAGATTACATGTAAAACTTTCATCCAATTTCTCAATGTATACATTACATAAAAGTCATGAGGCAAAAATTTAACAGCTCCTATAATTCCAAAGTACAGAGGCAGGTCATGCTTCAGACTCATTTTGATCCAAGTTCTGGTTTCATTTTTCTGCTGTTGTTTCAAATCTGCCCTCATCTTGCAAGTACAGCTGCAACTGCACTTGTCTTAGAGAATTTTACTAAGTTGTATCATTTGGCAGAAATGTGGAATACATTTTCAATAATTTAATGTTATAATAATCTAGGAAAAAATGATACCTGCTTGAAAGAGATGAAGTACTGGAATCACCACTCACCATTTTTAAAGACATAGTCCTGGTAGTGTTGGACGCTACCAAGAGAGGTAATGGAAACAGAAAATTATCATCTACAGATAAACGGTGAACTGTTTTGATTATGGAATCTTGTGTTGTGTTCATTTATTTATTTATTTTACAGGCAGAGTGGACAGTGAGAGAGAGAGAGAGACAGAGAGAAAGGTCTTCCTTTGCCGTTGGTTCACCCTCCAATGACCGCTGCGGCCGGCGCACCGCGCTGATCCTATGGCAGGAGCCAGGTGCTTCTCCTGGTCTCCCATGGGGTGCAGGGCCCAAGCACTTGGGCCATCCTCCACTGCACTCCCTGGCCACAACCCGGCGCCCCGACCGGGACTAGAACCCGGTGTGCCGGCGCCGCAGGCAGAGGATTAGCCTATTGAGCCACGGGGCCAGCCCGTGTTATGTTTCTGTCACTGACATTAAAGAAAGCCACAAAAGGTAGAAACAGATCAGAGAAACAAGATCTCAGGAACAGCTTCCATATGACTATTGTCCATTTCAGGAGACATTCCAATGCCTTCCTTCAATGAATGAAATTAGTTGCCTAATACAAAAGTGAGAGACACTGTTTCAAGAAAGGGTTTAAGTTGATTTTAAAAAAATATAAAGCATCTTTTTCTGGTAAGTAGAAAAAGTTTCAATTACCAAAAGATAAAAGGAAGAAACACAATAGCACTTAAAGTTACAATGATAGAATTTTAAAGGCAAAGGCACACTGCTTCAGTTTATAAAACCTTTTGTGAAGAAGGCCTATGAGCAAATGCATCAGAAATGCCATAGAGAGCCACCGAAGAGCTAAGCAACTTTTAAAAATGCAGATCCACTAGCAAAGCACAGATCTGGCCTCGTGACAGTCGTGAACTCTACAGTAAATAATTTGAAAATCAAACAGTTAAAGAGAAATGATTTCAAATAAAGCATTCATGATCAAAACAAATTTAACAACAGGAACATAAGTTAGAGGATCATAAAACTAGCCTGAGGGTATTTCAAATTCATAACAAACTGGAATTAAAAGATTTGGGTACAAAAAATCTTGAAATTCTTGCAAGTTTTTTCTTAATATGCATCTTTGATGAACTTTTTAAACACCCTGGAAAAGCATGGGTTTCAAAATGATTGGCACCAAAATAATCTTTAAACTCAAATTTCCACAAGCTTTCTGTCCCTGCACACAGTAAGCATCCACTATGTCCCACTCTAAAGGAAAGCACCACCATGGAGGGAGAGTGTGCACTCCGAGATCCACATGGACAAAGACAGGAGTTGAGACAAATTTCCCCCACGGGACTAAAGAATGAGCAGCAATTAACCAGGGAAAGCAGGTGGGGTGGCGATGTGGACAGGGTTCTGGGAGGTGCCAGGGAGCATGGAACAGGAATTCCAGTCCGTGGAAAGACCAAGTAAGTACCTCAGGAAATCATGTCCTGAAGACAATCAAAAGCAGCTGAAAACTAAAGAACAAGAGGAGAGTTCTGATTCCAGTCCATGCTGATTCTTTTTAAGTACTTATTTAAAGTCAGAGGTAGAGAGACAGATCTTCCAGCTGCTGATTCACTCTTCAATTGGCCACCACGGGCAGGGCTGAGCCAGGTCGTAGTCAGGAGCTTCATCCAGGCTGCCCACGTGGGTGGCAGGAACCCTATCACTCGGACCATCTTCCACCGGTTTGTCCCAGGCCATTCTGATCCATGGAGCTGGATCAGAAGTGGAGCCGCGGGAACAGGAAACGGTGCCCACGTGGGATGCCAGCATCACAGATGGCTTTATTACCTACTATGCCACAATGCCGGACACAATGTTGATCCTAATTTTAAGCCATGTTTTACAGAAGAGATAACAGACAGGACTAAACAGTTTTATGCCAAGGAACAACATGATAAAGTGTGCTTTAAATTATCATCCATCATCAACATGTGGAGAACAGAGTGGAAGTGAATGCAGTCAATTAAGATGTTTCTACAATGACCCAGGTGAGCGATTCCAGTGGTTACTAAGATGTAGTAATTATTAACAAATAAAAATAATGGATTGGGTGCATCTGAAGGAGAGATAAACATGCAACCTGGTGGAGATGGTACAATTCGCCAAGTTAAAAATTGGAAGAGCATCAGTCAAGGGTAGGAGGAAGTAGGATAGGAGAAAGAGATCAAGGGTCAGAATCATGTTGTCAGAGCTGGAAAAGACAACATGAGTTGTCTCAAACATGTAGTAGAGATGTCAAATAGACAATATGTCAAATAGACAATCCTTCCATGGCAGACTATGCTCATTTTCAGGTGAGAAGGGAGACTCAAGGCTGTCAAGGCATTTGCTTAAGACCACACACAGCTAGCATATGGTGGACACCATCTTCCCACACCTGCTACGCTGGCTCTGAAGCCCATACACCTTCTATTGTTACTCACTGCTGCGGTACCTAGAAATCTATACAAATTTGGGAGGAAAAAAAATAAGAAAAATAAGTAGACAATACAGTGCTCTTAAAGATCACATAGTTTTATCAGACTCCCCAAACACTTTTATAGAGTAACAACTCGTGGGAGCTAGTTTAGGAAGAAGCAGCCAGAAACAGAATAAAGATAACTAGAAAGATAAAATTTTAAAAAGCAATAATTAAAAATAAACGAGCAGCTGGACTTCGGAAATTAAACGTAAAATTGAGACAGCACAGGAAGCATGCAGTGGAAGTCAACAAGCTTTCAGACAGAGGCCGGTGCTGTGGCTCAGTGGGTTACGTCACCACTGGCATCCCTTATCACAGTGCTGGTTTGAGTTCCCAGTTGCTCCACTCTGATGCAGCTGCATGTTGATGTACCCAGGTAAAGCAGCCGAAGATGGGCCAAGGATTTGGGCCCACCACCCACTGTGGAGGCTGAGATGGAGTTTCTAGCTGCTGACTTCAGCCTGTCTCACCCCTGGCTGTTGTGGCCAATTGGGGAGTGAACTAGTGAATGTGCTGTCTGCCTCTCCCTCCTTCTCTGCCTTTTAAATAAATTAATTTAAATAAATAAAATAAATTCATCCTTTTCAAAAGGCCTTCACAATGTTCACTTAGGATAGTCATCATCCCACTGAATTCAAGAGTCCCACCCAGTGGTGGGGGGTGAGGAGAGCTCTCAGGTTTTGACACTTCACAAATTGACTCTTCAAATTAGCACAGGATTTTGTTGATTCCATATAATTACAACAAGGCCTTCAATACAAACCTGCAAGGATTATTGAAGAAGTGTAAAAATGTACAGGAGCCGGCATCTGGTCTAGCAGTTAAGGCGTCCGTTTCCCATAGTGAGTGCCTCAGTTTTTGGAAGTCTGTCTCCCAATCCCGGCCTCCTGCGCGAGTGGACTCTGAGAGGCAGCACATGCCCGCTGAGCAGTTGGGTTCCTGACACCAGGGAAGCAGTGTGAACTGAGTTCCCAGCTCCCAGCTCTGGCACCAGCCACAGCTCCCACTGTATCTCAGGAGAGAACCAGCAGATGGGTGCACATGTGCTTGCTCTCTGCCTCACACATTAAATAATGCTTGCCATTGAACAAAGCACTTCTAAAACAGCAAATAAAGTAATAAAAGGTACAGGCCAAGTAACTACTGCACGCATTTAAATACAATTTCACTCTTCATTTTCCGCATGTTCTTCAAATTCATTCCCTGGTCTGGAGAAGGATTTCGGGCGGAACCAGTTTTCTCAGAGGCAGCATGAACAGTGAAAGGTGTCTGGTAGGATAGTTGAGTCTGCGGTCATTTCTCATTATTTGAGCAAATTATTTCATCTCTTCCACGTGCGTTTTCTCATACTTAGTCCAGACTCTCCTCAAAAGGCTGTGTGATGCTCAAGTACATTGGCACCTTTTCAAATATTCCTGAAAACACAGAGAGCCACACCAATACAAGCAACAATGATGCTGAGATTGTTTATAAAGATGGAACAGGAGGGAGAGGGAAGGGAGAGAAGCGGCCAAGTACCAAGAGCACTGGTCAGGGTCCACGCCTCGCATTGCCTTACATCAGCAAGGCTTGCACCTCTACCACTGAAGTGTCCTCAGAACCCTGACCGGGCCTGGCTGTTACCTCTGTGTTCTGATTAGCAACCTGACAAGTCTTCTTTCTTGTTAACTGTAAATTGAGGAATTTAGTCGAACATTCTAAATGCTCAAAGTCTGATGGTGTTCCATAACTTCAGTTATTTTGCCTTTAAAATTCAAGACAGAGTACCCTGTTTATTTCAATTGGGGAAGTAACCATCTTTAAATAAAAGTAGAACCCCAGGGCTGGCACTATGGCATAGCAAGTAAAGCCGCAGCCTACAGTACCAGCATTCCATATTGGTGCTGATTCGAGTCCCAGCTGCTCCACTTCTGATCCAGGTCTCTGCTATGGCCTGAGAGAGCAGTAGAAAATGGCCAAGTCCTTGGGTCACTGCACCTGCTTTGGAGAGCAGGAAGAAGCTCCTGGCTCATGGCTTCAGATCAACCCAGCTCTGGTCCTTGGGGTCCTTTGAGGAGTACTAGCAGATGGAAGACGCCTCTCTCTGTTTGTCTCTCTCTGCCTCTGCCACTCTGTAACTCTTTCAAATAAATAAATAATAAATATTTTTTAAAAACCCAAAATTTCTGCTCACAATTATTCTGCTAAGACATACCAGCAATAATCTTATTTTTTTATGCACTTTTTTTAAAAAAACTTTTATTTAATAAATATAAATTGCAAAAGTACAAGTTTTGGATTATGGAGATCCCCCCCAACACCCTCCTACCTGCAAACTATCCTATCTCCTACCCCCTCTCCCATTCCATTCTTCATTAGGATTCATTTTTAATTATCTTTATATACAGAAGGTCAACTTAGTATATACTAAGATTTCAACAGATTGCATTCACACAAAGCATAAAAGTACTGTTTGAATACTAGTTTTACCATTAATTCGCACAGTACAACATATTAAGGACAGATTCTACATGGGGAGTAAATGTACAGTGACTCCCATTGTTGATTTAACAATTGACACTCTTATTTATGACATCAGTAATCACCCGAGGCTCTTGTCATGAGCTGCCAAGGCTATGGAAGCCTCTTGAGTTCACCAACTCCAACCTCATTTAGACAGGGCCAGAATCAAAGTGGAAGTTCTCTCCTCCCTTCAGAGAAAGCTAGCTCCTTCTTTGATGGCCCATTCTTTCTGCTGGGATCTCACTCACAGAGATCTTTCATTTAGGTCTTTTTTTTTTTTCCCCCCGCCACAGTGTCTTGGCTTTCCATGCCTGAGAAACTCTCATGGGCTTTTTAGCCAGATCTGAATGCCTTAAGGGCTGATTCTGAGGCCAGAGTGCTGTTTAGGGCATTTGCCATTCTATGTGTCTGCTGTGTATCCTGCTTCCCATGTTGGATCATTCTCTCATTTTTAATTCTATCGATTATTATTAGCAAACACTAGTCTTATTTATGTGATCCCTTTAACAAATAATGCTATCTTTATGGTCAATTATGAACTTAAATTGATCACTTTAACTAGTAAAATGGCATTGATACATGCCAACTTATTGGGATTTGGAGTCCCATGGCACGTTTCTAGCTCTACCATAATGGGTAAGTCTGAATGAGCATGTGCCAAACTGTACATATCCTCCTTCTTATTTCCATTCTTATTTATAACAGTGATTAATTTTCAGTTAAATTTAAACACCTAAGAATAATTGTGTATTAATTAAAGAGTTCAACCAATGGCATCAAGCAGAAAAACAAAATACTAAAAAGAATAAAATAGTAAGCTGTTCCTCGACACTCAGGACAAGGGCTGATCAAGTCACTGTTTCTCATAGTGTCAGTTTCATTTCTACAGGGTTCCTTTTAAGTGCTCAGTTAGTTGTCACAGACCAGGGAGAACATAGGATATTTGTCCCTTTGGGACTGGCTTATTTCACTCAGCATGATGTTTTCCAGATTCCTCCATTTTGCTGCAAATGACCGGATTTCATTTTTTTAACCGCTGTATAGTATTCTATAGAGTACATATACCATAATTTCTTTATCCAGTCTTCTGTTGATGGACATTTAGGTTGATTCCATGCCTTAGCTATTGTGAATTGAGCTGCAAGAAACATTGAGGTGCAGATAGCTCTTTTATTTGCCATTTTAATTTCCTTTGGGTAAATTCCAAGGAGTGGGATGGCTGGGTCATGTGGTAGGGCTATATTCAGGTTTCTGAGGAATCTCCAAACTGTCTTCCATAGTGGCTTTACCAGCTTGCATTCCCACCAACAGTACATTAGTGTGCCTTTTTCCCCACATCCACGCCAGCATCTGTTGTTAGTTAATTTCTGTATGTAAGCCATTCTCACCGGGGTGAGGTGAAACCTCATTGCGGTTTTGATTTGCATTTCCCTGATGGCTAGTGATCCTGGACAATTTTTCATGTGCCTGTTAGCCATTTGGATTTCCTCTTTTGAAAAATGTCTATTTAGGTCCTTGGCCCATCTCTTAAGTGGGTTGTTAAGTGGAGTTTCTTGATCTCTTTGTAGATTCTGGTTATTAAACCTTCATTGGATGCGCAGTTTGCAAATATTTTTTCCTATTCTGTCAGTTGCCTCTTCACTTTCCTGATTGTATCTTTTGCAGTACAGAAACTTCTCAATTTGATGTAATCCCAATTGTTAATTCTGGCTTTGACTGCCTGTGTCTCTGGGGTCTTTTCCAAGAAGTCTTTGCCTGTGCCTATATCTTACAGGGTTTCTCCAATGTTCTCTAATAATTTGATGGTGTCGGGTCATAGATTTAGATCTTCAATCCTTGTTGAGTGGGTTTTTGTGTAAGGTGTAAGGTAGGGGTCTTGTTTCATGCTTCTGCATGTGGAAATCCAGTTTTCCCAGCACCATTTGTGAATAGACTGTCCTTGCTCCAGGAATTGGTTTTAGTTCTTTGATCAAATATAAGTTATTGTAGATGTTTGATCTCTGGTGTTTCTATTCTGTTCCATCCAACAATACTCTTATAAATTTGTTCTTTAAAAACATACTTACATATTATCTTTATTGTGTAGTGTTTTCTAACTATATGGTTAACCTTGTCCTCCCAATTAGATTATAAATCTGTTCAAGTAGAAAAAGGTACTACTTTATTTTCATTTTCCTCACAGGACCTAACAACATACATGGTACACTCCAGATGCTCAAAAAACGTACATAAATTATTTAGTATGTACAATTTGTAACCAATTCTCCATCTCAAAAAGGTATTCCAAAATTATAAAAGCATGAAGGATAAAAATAGAATTCTGTGGACATTTATGAAATAAAAGACACAAAATAATACTGACAATCCCTTTGGCCAACAAGGGAACTACGCATTTACCAATTCACACCAGAGTGGGGAAGGAAACCGACACAAGCTAAGAAAGCATTCATTTCTAACAACACTACTTCTACCTCACTAAAAATACAGAGGGGTTAAACACTGCTAAAGTGAAAAACTGAAAAACCAGCTAAGACTACAATGCCTGCTTCAAGTAAAAGTGACAGTAATTATGAATAATCAAACGACATTAAAGAGGAAAAACCTTTTCTAAAAATCAAATGCAAAACACCTCAATATTTGTTTCAGAGAAACTTCGCATTACAACTGAAGCTCAATGAGTAATGACTGTTTTGAACTACTAAAACCAGGTAACTTTTACATTAAAAAAAAGCAAATGAATTATAAAAAGTAAAATTATACAAACTGTACTTTGTTCATGGTTACTAATAGCAGTACTTTGTTTCTTTACAACATTAGAGTTCCTTTCATTGAAAACAAACTCAGCTGTTCTTGATCCTCACTCATTCCAAGCATCCTAGCCAAACTGAACACATAGGTAAAGATGAAAATTGAATTTCATCTCAATTATTTGGAGAATCTAAACTGACTGCTCATACTGCTAACTCTATTAATGACTCCTTAATTAGCAAGGTTTTAAGTATTGTAGTTTGAGGATTAACACATATTAAAAATAATGATGTGAAATAACCTAATTTACAATATTGGGAGTTGATAATGATTTTTTGGAAAGAAACAAGGTGTAATAAAAATAATCTAGATTCCTAATACCACTTACTGACAATCACAGCTTTATATCATGCTAAAATTACACACTTATCTCCTCATTAGCAACTAATCTCACTTATTCCTCCTGCCAAACCAATTATAAGAAAATTTCCAGACTCAAAGGAATTAATAGGACACTTGGACCTCACTCAGTCCTCTCATGACTCAAGTAATTAACAAGCACTTATACTGAAATCCAAATAGTTTTCCTAAACTAATTAATGGAGGACATCAAAATGTTATCAACTAACAGCAACTCAAGTGCCATACACTAATAGTCCTCAAACAGAGTAACTGCCAGCCGCTGACAGGGTCCTTTTGGTCAACTCAAACTAATTTGGTGTGTAAATACGGAGGAAGGAAATCTGGTTACTTATCAAATACAGCAAACTATTCATATGATAAAGGAATATGTTACAGGCAATGCCTTGCATAATGAATAGCTTTTGGATTCTTCAACTTTTTAAGCACATAATACAAGGAGAATAAATAACAGTAGAAATTTACATTTATATGATATTTTCTTCCAAGTAATTCAAAAATGGAAGAACTTGAGGCTAAGCCATTTTTGCAAAATTTCATAAAAGGCCTGGAATTTCTGAAGAGGAATTTGGAAAGCTCTATTCTTCTGTGAGTTCCTTATTTTCTGTGTTCTTTCAACCAAACATTCATTTCAGCCATCAGTCTATAACCCTTCATCAGACTATCATATTGTTTCCTCTACTTCCATAAAATATTTCCAAAAACATTTTCAACGTACCCAGTTAAATCTTTCTCCACAAAGTTGTCCAACAGAATAAATGTAAACCTTTAAAATGGACTTTAAAAACATTTAATTTTATAAATGAAGAGCTCACTAGGTGTCCCGAACCCTAACTTTTTAAAAGGTAAAAATCATTAATAGTGTATCAGAAATTAAATTCAGTTTTGTTACAGATTTTACTTTACTTTCTGACAAGAGAAGCCCTTCATAAGATCTTTGAATAGCAGCACACAGTGTTTTGAAAACAGAACCTTCACACACTTTGAAGCTCATAGCACCAGCTCCTGTAACTGTTAGGTTTGCTCTTGGTAAACAGTACAAGCACGTCTTCTAAAGGCTCATGGGAAATGCATATTATGCACAGACCTCAGTTTTTTGGCACCCAAATAAATTTAAAGTCAGGTGTGATATCTAAGGAGGATCTAGTTTGAAAAATTAAGAAGGATATCAATTTGAGAAGAGCCCCTAACACAGCAACATGAAGTCTCCTAAAATTCAAGAGAAACATCAACTATATGGTGAAGCTTGAGTGTGAGAATGGTGAGCTCGTGTATGCTTTACAAAAAGTTGACGTGGAAAAGGCCCCTAAATGTGAATTAATGATATGACTAGTGCTCAAACAGTATTTTGCACTTAGTGTTCTGTGTGGGGGCAAACTGATGAAATCTTTACTTAATATATACTAAATCAATCTTCTATATATAAAGATAATTGAAAATGAATCTTGATGTGAATGGAACGGGAGAGGGAGCGGGAGACAGGAGGGAGGGTTGCGGGTGGGAGGGAAGTTATGGGGGGGAAAAGACATTGTAATCCATAAACTGTACTTTGGAAATTTATATCTACTAAATAAAAGTTAAAAAAAAAAGATATCAGCAGTTTACTAACAGATAACTCATCTTAGGAAGGGATGAACTAATGCTAAAGATGAGCCCACGGAGGCAGACTATCCACATCAATTTGCAAAAGGAACATGTAATCACAGCCATGCCCTAAATGAAGAGCACCCACAATCAACAGAAGAAACAATATTCAACATCACAGATATCTCAATTGGGCTGTCTACACAATTATGACCAAAAAATTAGAAGTGAAGATATTCTACTCACCGTGTACCAAAACTATTGCACCCAGATTAGTGGCAGACAAGAGCAGAGCTTTCAATTGATAGGTTTAACAAGTGTGATCAAGGTCCTGAAGCAGCTCTTTGAAGAACTATAAAAGGAGGTAAAACATGGCTTTTGCAGAGCCAACCTGAAGACAAAGCACAATCAATGCAATGGATACCAAAAGGTAGAAATGTTCCAGTAAATGCAAATATGGACCGGTGACAGGGAAAGCTCATGCAACATTGTGAGCAGGCTTTTTGCTTGCTGACTTTCCAGAGGGTGAAAGAACAAGTAACATCTGCTGATCACTGAGTGTTTGGAGAAAGGCAGCCAAAGCTTAGCAGGAAAACAGCAGGAAAGCATTGACGGTCAGTCTTTTAACGCAACAACGTTGTCTGCTCATTCCTCTCATTAAAAATGGGTACCCTTCTGACAGTTCCGAGGGGAAATCATTAGGCATCGCCTTACAATCATAATTTAATTCCTTGTGACTACTTCTTGTTTCTCATTTTTCTTCAGTTAATAATGTAAAAAAGACTACGCTGACATAGTTAAATTCCCAGGCCGTCAGTTCATTAAGGATGGTCTAGAAGACAGTACAAACACTTTCTAAAGCTTTTTGAACTTCATGGACCATACGTTAAGAGGAGTTTTATAGCTTTTATTATCTCTTAGTTCCATTTTCCCATGAACTCTTTGAAGTCCCCTTGTAGAAACCAGAGTCTAACACAAAATAAGCAGTCTATATGTATTTGTTGAAAATGAGAAGGGGCAAAGTAGAGGTATTTGGCACAGTGCTTAAGACATCACTTGGGATGCCCAATTCCGTATTACAACACCTGGGATGGCGTCCTAGCTCTGCTTTAATCTAGCTTTCTGCTAATGTACACCCTGGAGGCAGCAGGTGATGGCTCAAGCACTTGGATCTCTGTATTCTACGTGAGACCTAGACTGAGCTCCTGGCTAATGTCAGCCTGGCTCAGCCCTGGGTGTGGCATGCATTTGGGAAGTCAGCCAGCAGACAGAAGACTTAATTCTGTCATGTAACTAAATAAGAAAAGGAGTGAGGTGGAAGAAACAAGTGAGTTTGCTATAGATCTTGGAACTGTAGATTCAGCATAAACCAGCTGAGAATTTTTCCTATGACGACAGACCCTAAGGAAAGTGAGAACATACCACCTCTCTAGTCCCTTCTACAGATAGCGCTTATTTTAAATATGATAAAATATAAGTTTCTTCCAACCTTCAATATTATGGCATGAGTTTTGTATTCCAGGTGAAATAAAAGCACATTTAATCACACCAAGTCAAACAAATCTCTGTAATCTGTAACTTAGGATGAAACCATTGATCAACAGAGTTATTTTCCCATGTTTTAATTCAAGGAAGAAGCTTCACCTGATCTGAAATCTTAGGAAGCATTTTCAATTTCTTTGGGAAAATGCCTGACAGACTTCTTTTTAATCTCTCTTTAGATAAAACACTTCGAAGATCAAAGGGGCCTCACTCAGGCAGATGTGTTTTCTGTCAATGGCTATGAGGGAAAAACAGACTTTAAGCAAACTGCTCAAAGAAACCTTTAGCAATTAGGCATTAAACAGATAATACAGTCTTCAGCAAGGTATTCACACACAAAAAACCTTCTTTGGAAAACCAACCTAGAAACAGGTCCTACGTGGAAAATTAGACGGGCTTCCCTTAAATACTCAAAAATAGTAAAGAAGTGTACATCACCCAATGCTATCTACTGAAGTCTTTATTTCTTGGTTCTTCTAAAGTTATTAATGTATTTGAGAGAGAGAAAGGGAGACAGATAAAGAGCACTCCCATCTCCTGGTTTATTCCCAAATACCCACAAACATGGAGGCTGGGCCAGGACAAAGCAGAGAACCAGAACACAGTCCAGTCCAGGTCTTCCACATAGGTAGCAGGACCCAGTTATGTAAGCCATCACCACCGTACCCCAGAGCCTGCATCAGCAGGAAGCTGAGGTCAGGTGCAGAGCTGGGTTTGAACTTGAGCACACCAATATGCCACATGAGCATCTCAACTGTTAGACTAAACGCCCACTCCGAAGGTCCTAGTTTTTAGTCAAGAATTTCCTAGGAAATCATGTTAGACAAAATACCAAACTTAGAAGACAGTCTATACATCATGACATAATCAGAATCCTAACCGCATATTGTTACTGCTTATTTCATATCATAACTTTAATTAGGAAAAACCCAAATTGTGAGAGTAATAAACTTCCAAAATCTTATTAAACAATTTCTGTTTATATCCTTTCAAAAAACATATCACTGACACAAGAGAATCACATTTCACTCGTAAAGGAAAATATACTTGTCTTGGACAATGCAAATATTACCCGAAGTAATAATAAAGAAAAGTTGAGGGACAATGGCATAGTGGATTAAGCCTCTGCCTGCAGGGCCGGCATCCCACATGGGCTCTTGTGTCCCAGCTGCTCCACTTCCGATCCAGCTCCTTGCTAATGGCCTGGGAAAACAGTGAAAATGGCCCAAATGCTTGGGCCTCTGCACCCATGTGGGAGACCCAGAAGAAGCCCTGACTCCTGGCTTCGAATTGGCCCAAACTGGCCTTTGTGGCCACTGGGGAGTGAACCAGCAGAGGGAAGACCTCTCTCTCTTTCTCTCTCTCTATCTCTGCCTCTCTGTAACTCTTTCAAATAAATAGATCTTAGAAAAAAACATTGACCACATCACTGAACTTTGTCACCACTTAAATAAATCCATTCCATTCAAAAATACTGAGATAATTATTCACTTCTTGGATATACCACAGTAAACTATCAATTCCTAAAGTACAGAGCTGCTTAAAAACCTCATTAAAGAAAGGTAATAATGACAATGATGAAGTCACCTACCTATGACAGTTAAAAAACCAAGAGCTGGGGCTAGCACTGTGGCACAGCAGGTAGAGCCACCACCTGCAGTGCCGGCATCCCATATGCGTGCTCCACTTCCAAAACAGCTTTCTGCTGTAGCCTGGGAAAGCAGTAGAGGATGGCCCAAGTCCTTAGGCACCTACACCCATGTAGGAGACCTGGAAGAAGCTCCTGGCTCCTGGCTTCAGATCAACACAGCTCTGGCAGTTAAAGCCATCTGGAGAGTGAACCAGCAGGTGTAACGCCTCTCTCTCCCTCTCTCTCTGCCTCTCCTTCTCTCTCTTTTTAACTCTTTCAAATGAATAAATAAATCTATAAAAAAAAAAAAAACCAAGAGCCTAAAATAAATAACTTATAAAAGAAAGATCTAACAACTTGATGCATTTTCAGATTTTTCCAGCAGTGTTCTAGAGCATAAGATACACATAAATTCTAATACTCAGGGGAAAAACTCAATTTCCATTTGTAGAAAAACTTTTCATTAAAAACCATCCAATTGGGGCTGGTGCTGTGGCCCATCAGGTTAATGTCCTGGCCTGAAATGCCAGCAACCCATATGGGCGCCAGTAACCCATATGGGCGCCAGTTCTAGTCCCAGCTGTTCCTCTTCCAATCCAGCTTTCTGCTATGACCTGAGAAAGCAGTATAAGATGGCCCAAAACCATGGGTCCCTGCACCCACGTAGGAGACCCGGAAGAAGCCCCTGGCTTCAGATTGGCACAGCTCTGGCCATTGTGGCCATCTGGGGAGTGAACCAGCAGATGGAAGACCTCTGTCTCTACCTCTCTCTGTAACTCTGCCTTTCACATAAATAGATCTCTAAAAAAAATCCATCCAATTAGAAATACTTTACCATATATCTAGTTTAACCTTCCTTTTTGCCTCAATTTGTAATACAAATTTGTGTGTAGAAAGAAATCACAAATCAAGAAATTGATAACTTTTTAAACAAAGTTTCTTAAAGCAACTTAATATTTGCAAAAAATGGATTACAATTTCCATTGTATTTGTTTAACATAACAATTTTTAAAACTCACCACGGTAAAGATTTACCTAAAGGTAAATAAATTCATTCAGGTAGGTAAGGGACCATCTATCTCATTTCTCCAAAAACCAATTGAACTGTAATTTTATCATATATCTTTGGTATTTTTACTTTTCCTTTGTGTATTTTTTGCTTTTATATATTTTTGGTACATTTTATATTTTTACACATAACAAAAGTACAGAAGGCAACAATTATTTTTTAAGATTTATTTATTTGCAAGGCAGAGTTACAGGGAGAGAGACAGAAAGGTTTTCCATCTGCTGGTTCATTCCTCAAATGACCAGAAAGGCTGAGGCTAGGCCAAGCCAAAACCAGGAGCCAGGAGCTTCATCCAGGTCTCCCACGTGGGTACAGGGGCCCAAGCACTTGGGCCATCTTCCACTGCTTTCCCAGGCCACAGCAGAGAGCTGAATGGGAAGTGGAGCAGCTGGGACTCTAACCAGCACCCACATGAGATGGCGGCACTGCAGCCGGTGGCTTAACCTTCTATGTCACAGTGACGGTCCCACTGGGCAACAATTCTCAAAAGTGCTTCAGTACAGCTCTTAATTACATGAGCATTTTCATTTTTAAGAGAAATCTAAGCAGTACTTAGCTCTAATTCAAATCTTGCTCAATATACAATTTTTACTTTGCTTTTAATTATTGGTAAAATTTTACAGAGTTTTTCTATTATATTTATAAGCATATGCTTACTATAAGACAAATAATTTTTACTGATCATAAAAATACTATATGATGCAGAAAGCAAATTAAAGACAAAAGCATCCAAAATTGCACCAACCAGGCATAATATTATCATTACCATTTTGATGTCTTTCTTTAATGTTTTATTTACATACTTTAACTGGTACATAATTTACAACAACACACACACACAAGTCTCACATGTCACACACCAGAGAGAAGTATTTCAAAAGAACTACAAACAAAAATATTGACAGAAAAGAACAGGCTTAACAGGTTTAACGTGGATGGCTTGTAAATGTTTTCAATTTTAAAATAATTCATTCAGTTACTCGGCAACAGTTTAAACACAGAGTAAGTCATGAGTCAAAATCCATGGCTATGAAAATGCCTTTTATGTTGTTCAACTACTATGCTTTGGAGAAGTGGTGGAGGTGGGGGGATACTTTGTGTAATCCTCTTGACAGATTAACATAATCGTTCAAAGAGTTCTGCCATTAATAGCAAATGCTACAACAGAAAGGAACCAGTTATTATTTTAAGTGATAAGCAAGAATGACAAGCAGTGCTATATGCACTGTGGATACAGAGCACGGCTCAAAAACACCAGACACATCACACTGTGATGAGAGGGGACAGGGATGAGTCAGCTGACAGAAGCCCCAGTGCAAGAAAAGCTAAGGGCCTAAGCTAAGGAAGTCAAGTGACAACACACAGTGCAACTGGATTCTTGAAGTTAGGACACAAACTAGATAAAAACCCCGTCTGTAACAGAATGATGCGCACTGTGTTCACTCTGTCAGCCAGGAGAAAATGGAGCACCCCCCCTCCCCCAGCATGAGAGGCAAAGTATGGTTTCATGTTTCTGTGCTTCCTGTTAATGATTGGAGTGACAGAAACCTCACCTGCAAGGGAAAAAGTCTGCTTCCCTACCCTGTAGAACACAGCCATCAGAATGGGCATAGAAATCTGCCTTAGGACTCTGAGGTTCTCCCCTTGTCAGGAACTGAACAACAGTTAGATGTCTTTCCATGGAGTTTCAAAGTGCCACAATTACCAATGTGCCCAACAGTCTCCATCTATGAGGCTGACGTCAAGGCACACACAGGTACAAAATCTCACCGCCTAACAGAGGCGTCCATTCAAGGAGAAAAAAGCCAGTGGCCTCCTGGAGTAGCATTCCAAGGAATGCATGTGGATGCTTGACTTAAGAAAAAACAGTAAGTGATGAAAAACTACAGCACCACGTTTCATTCACAATGGACTCGGTGCAGGCACCAGGTCTCCGGTGTGATGTGTATTCAGTTCTCAGCCAGTTCCTTTGTTTGGCTGGGGTTCTGGATTGAGGACTACCCAGGTCTGACTCCCTGGAATGCCCCATCATAGGCTGTAGAATACTTCAGTAAACACCAATACAGTGTTCTAAGCTGGCTCCCCTTAGACTGCACTGCTTTCACACCTCTCAAGTCCTAAGCTTGAATAGTCAGACACGCAGATGATGAAAGAATGTGGTCCCAGATTCCTTATGTCTTTACAGCAGAAGGGGGACTTGATCCCCAACAGCACGACAGTACACTAACACAACCATGAAAGGGAGACAAAGTCCATCAAAGAAAGGGCAGTTTTCACAGCTATTACATGACAAGGAAAACTATGGCCAGGGACAGTAGATGACTCTACTAGAATTACCTCTTTTCTACTTTAATCTTCATTATTTACTCTTTTTTAATAAGTGATTTTTTTTATATTCTATTTATTTATTTGAAAGGTAGAGTTACAGAGAGGCAGAGGGAGAGGGAGAGAGAGAGAGAAGGAGATAGATCTTCACTCCCCAAATAGCTGCAACGGCTGGAATTGCGCCAATCCAAAGCCAGGAGCTTCTTCCGGGTCTCCCACATGGGTGCAGGGGCCCAAGCACTTGAGCCGTCTTCTACTGCCTTCCCAGGTCAGGGCAGGGAGTTGGATAGGAAGTGGAGCAGCCGGGACTCAAACCAGCACCCATACAGGATGCTAGCACTGCAGGCAGCAGCTTTACCCGCTCCACCACAGCACCGAGCCCCAATTTACTTTTTTTATGTTTCTATTCTAAGTTGCATTTTTTGATTAAGTACTTTTATTCCTAGTTTAATTTGTATTTCTAATATAAATGTTGAGAGAAATTATGATAATCTCTAGGGAATTCCATTCATTGTCACAAATGATAAACTGGGCTGAGGGCCTCTGTTTCACCTCAGAAGCCCGGCCATTATAAATCAAAAAGCAGGCTATCTTAGAACCCCAACAGCCACACTGAAGTGGAAGCATTACTCTAATTTGCTTTGGGTATCTCTCGAGCCGTAGCCTCATTTGTAGAGTTAGCTCTACACACAGAATTTTCACATTTCTGATCCCCGTTAAAAGCCCTCCCTTTCAAGAGTTTTCCTCTGTTTTACTGTTAGTTAGCAATAACGTTAGCCTTAGCAACACAAAGGTATCATCTTTTAAATACTCTCTGGAAGTTCATTATCAACATTAAAGGAAAAATATCACATGAATAAGAATTATTCTCCAATGAGGGCAAATTTAACATAGACTGTAGTTAATTTCACAAGTTTGATAAGAAAATTGCTACAAAAGTGATTTTTATAAAAGTCATATTGGGGCCAGCACTGTGGTGCAGTGGGTTAAAGCCCTGGCCTGAAGCACCAGCCGGTTCTAGTCCAGGCTGCTCCTCTTCCTATCCAGCTCTCTGTTATGACCTGGGAAAGCAGTAGAAGATGGCCCAAATCTGTGGGTCTCTGCACCCGCGTGGGAGACCCGGAAGAAGCTCCTGGTTTCAGATCAGTGCAGCTCCGGCTATTGCGGTCATTTGGGGAGTGAACCACTGGATAGAAGACTTCTCTGTCTCTACCTCTCTCTGTATCTCTTTCAAGTAAATAAAAATAAATCTTTAAAAAAAGAATATTTGTGTTTAAATATGCACATACCTACAAATACAGTGAATGTTAACATAGTGTGAGTCAAGCATGAAATAAGATTTTGTTAGTCTTACGTCATAAATGTTGGCTTAAAAATAGCTTTTCTCAAAAAAAAGTACTTGATAGAATGAAAAGTATTTCAAATCTTAAAGTAGGGTATTAAACAGAGGAAAATAAAATTTTCTGTCCCAAAAACTGCTTTATACACCTTTAAATGTGCATTTTTAAGCTTCACTCAAGGAAACAGTGTGTCAATATTGCAGTACTCAAAAAATAAGCACATAAAATGTTTTTACAATAATTTTACAATTGATTGAGTCAGAGTTAAACTATACTAAAAGAATTTTGATTGTATTTAGATTAAAGCTATCAGGGAAAGAGAGATTAATAGTACAAAGAACATTTCCCATCTGCTTAGCCCTCTGAGTACTGAAGCCAACTCTGAGGGAAATTGCCTGAGCTTAGGAATTCCTGGGGAGAGAGGCACAGAGCTTTGAGGTCCACATGCCTAGGAGGGGCAATGAAGCCAGCTTAGGTCCAAAGTCACCATTAAATTAGATCTTCCTCCTATGGCACTCCTAGGGCCTCGCTATACAAGAAGGGAAGTGTATGGGGACCAGCACTGGAAGACAAAGTGACAGGCAGAGAATGAGTTTGAATGAGACCAGAAGGGCCCCACAAAATGCCTAAGCACTATTCCCATCTTTTTCCTTTGGGATACAAAATATGCAGCTTAAATAAACACAGATATCTCACTTAGCTTACAAAAACATTAGTTGCAAATACTCTAATGGGAATAATCATAATCCTCAAATAATTTATCAGCATTTATCATTGGCTGGCACTAAACTATGCACTTTTCACTCATAGAATACTATGCACACTTATTACCCCAATTTATCACATTAGCAAGAATGGCTTTTTAGAGAAGATGACCTCAGACTAAGTGCTAAAATAAAAGCTCAATCTAGGTGACATCATCATTCATTCAGGAGTGAGTGAGTTCCAACTACACAAAAAGCATTTTGCAGCTCCAAGATTAGGTGGAAAGAAAAAAACGGACAGCTATTCTTGTCAAGAGGAAAGAGGTTTTAACCAAATTATCACAAGACTAAATGTAAAGTTATATACGTGAAAAATACTATTTAGAACCAGCAAAGCCTACAACAAATCGTGACCCTGTCTTCATGAAAGTCAAAGACAACTTCCCTGAGGAAAAGACCTTGGTGTTAAAATCTGGAGTTAGATGTAGAGTCAGGTGGAACAGGGCACAACTCTCATATGACGGGGCAGTCTTGCCAGCTTAGGTAAGTCCAGAATGAGCAGTCCATGTTAAATTGTGGCCTTTATCCTAATAGTAACCGGGAGACACTCAACATTAGCAGCTAGAAGTAACATGATAGTGTTTTTCTTTGTCAAATATCACATTGTCAAAGAACGGTAAACTAGAAGGGGACTACAATGAAAGAGACTAGTTCAGTTAGAAAGTAAACTACTGCAGTAGCCTAAAAAAGACACAATGACAGCTTAGGTTAGGGTGGCAGAGCAAGGGACAGAGCTATTTGAGGACAATATGGTGATACAGGAGGTTAGTAAGAATGAGACACTGGGGTGGCTCCTAAGTTTATGACATGCTTGACTAGCTAGATGAATTTTGTTTGATACATGTTGTGTTTGAAGTACCTTGGAAATATCCAAGCAGAAACATCATGACAAGAGCCTCGGTGATTGACATCATAAGTAAGAGTGTCAATTGTTAAATCAACAACAGGAGTCGCTGTGCACCTGCTCCCCATGTAGGACCTCTGTCCTTAATGTGTTGTACCATGAGAATTAATGACAAAACTACTACTCAAACAGTACTCTATACTTTGTGTGTCTGTGTGGGTGCAGTCTGTTTAAATCTTTACTTAGTATATACTAAGTTGATCTTCTATATATAAAGATAATTGAAAATGAATCTGATGAAGAATGGGATGGGAGAAGGAGATGGGATAGTTGCAAGTGGGAGGGAGGTTATGGGGGGAAAAGCCACTATAATTCAACAGTTGTACTTTGGAAATTTATATTTATTAAATAAAAGTTGAAAAAAACAAGAGGCAGGCAGACATGACAGGGGTATCAGACATTCTTGAGACACCACTATAAAACATCAATAGAGGATAGTTCAAAGAGGGTGTATGCATGAAATAGCTTAGGAAGATGTCCTGGACTGAGAGGAGAGGAGAGGAGAGGAGGGAAGAGGAAAGGAGAGGAGATGGAAGAGGAGGGGAGGGGAGGAGGGAAAGGGAGAGGAGGCAAAGGGGAGGAGAAGGGAGGGGGGAGGGGAAGGGAGAGGAGCAGAAGGAAAGGGAGGGGAGGAGGGAGGGGAGAGGAGAGAAAGGGAAGGAAGGAGAGGGGAGGAGGGGAGGAGAAAGGAGAGGAGGGGAGGGGAAGGGGAGTGGAGAGAGGAGGGGAGGGGAGGGGATAGGAGAAAACTTCTGCTGCATCAAACAGACAAGGAATTAGAGCAAAGTACAGCATATTGCTCAGAGAACTGTCACTGTGACTGGAAAACAAGGTTCCAAAAATAGGTGAGAATCTAGAGAAGCTCAGCGAAGCCAGGATCCAACCACGACAGTAAGCCGGCAAAGGGCTGGTGATGAGAGCTGCGCACTTCTAACTTAACCAACATCATCTGACCGCCCTCCACACTGGTTTGCACAACACACCAGGCACTGTATATGAAACAAGCCCTCAACAACTGTACAGTGTGTAAAATCCAATTAAATACTACATTTCCACATGACATGTATCTGGTTCTCAAACTGGCTGCTTTAATCTTGAATGTCCAAGTATTATTTAGAATGTAAAAGGAAACATTTCTCTTTCACACATTGAAAGGTTGCTCTTTAGTCAAGAATCCTAAGACTTCTTTTTTGAAAAATACCAAGGCTATGAGCGTACATGGATAACCTGAACTGATTTCTGTAAGTGAGTTTTCATTTTCATGCATTCTCCATTTGATAACAATCAGGCTGTTTTTAGCTCTCGAATAAATTGTTTTTAACTGATTCATTCATAATGACTAAACAAAGCCACTTGACACCAGACACAAAACTATATCTAATTCCTCTCCAATTGCCACATTAAGCAAGATAATATAACCAATAAAATAAGGAAAGGCCTAAGGAAAAGAAATGGCAAGATCCAGGCCATTAAGTTCAGAAATTCTGTGAATGAGATTTTGGTGTAAACCAACTGCTACTCCATAATGACACAGAAACTATCAGAACTCCTGTTCTCCTAAAAGCACATTTCAAAATTCCTTCCTTATGAGTTCCACCAAAAATAAGTCAGCTATAAAGTCTGAATTTTCATCAAATCACAAAAGTACATAATTTCCCAATGACAAAAAATACTAATAGCAAAAAATTTATTAAAGTTTCTAAAAATAATTCACTAATTACACCATCTCAGATAAAGTGATTTATCCCCCTATTTATATCTTCTTCAGACTATTTTTATGAAAGGCTTACTTTATTTATCCCAAAACACAACTGTGGCAAGCAAGTATATGACCCACGTGCACAGCAATTGTCCCCATTCTATAATTTTTGACTGAAGGGAATTTCGAAAGCATTCCCAATCACTGAGATAAGTGCTTATCTTATTATGCCTGAAACACTTCAGGAAGCAACATTTTGGAAACAGTAATGCCATTTACCATCTTAAAATACCATCAAATCTTAAACAAAAAAAACTTTAAAATATCTTTTATAAAAAGCCATTTAATTTTAAAAAGCTGGACAAAGCCAAAAAACAGCAAAAATAAAAATTACTTTCTTTGCTATCCAAGAAGAATTCTGACAGGTTTCCAAAAATGAGTAAATTATATACTGAGAAGCCTCAATAAATGTGACAGGCACCGTCTCTCAGCTACACAATGTTTCTTTCTCCTCTTTTTCTGCTCAAAGAACTCCAATCAGTTCAAATAGCAGCAGAGAGGGAGGGAAGGCTCGGACCCAAGGAGGTGAACCAACTGGAGAAATCTCATCGCCCCTGATTAATGAGAGGTCAAGAGGGTCTGTGTGACTGAATGTTCTGGCCAAGAAGATAAAAGCAGCAGTAGGTAGAGGTGGGGCGTTTGGAAGGCATTTTATCCCCCAACTTTAAAAAGAGCACAAATACACTCTGTAGGCATCTCTTTTGCCCCAGGATATTTTTTCCTACTTCCTGCCTGGAACAGAAAAGTGATACCTGAACTACAAGGCGAAAGCACAAGGACAAGAAGTAAAACAGAAAGGGAGGAGACGCACACACCTGAAAGAATCTAGGTTCTTGAGGGTACTGTGAAGCAGCTATACCCACCTCTGTGCCAGCTACTTGCAGAAGTTAGACAAAAAACAATCACACACATCCCAAAGAGTTGGAACTTTCACATTATCTGGAACTAAAAACATTGAAAATAAAGCGTACAAACAGCGCAGTGACTGAAAAGATACCTTATGCAAAGAGGGGTATAAAGATTTACTACAAATATGAGTATAGCACTAAAGTTCTGTTAAATGAACGAGGCACTACAAGCAACAGACTAAATTCTCATGCAAATTGTTTGGAGAAAATGCAAGTTTCAATAAAAAGAATAAACATAGGTCACAGATGAAAAGATGTAATACCATAAAGATGTCAACTGTCCCCAAGTCAATCTCTAGATTTAATGTAACTTCATTTGAAATCTCAGCAGACATTTTTCTGTGTTTATACATAAAATCAGACATTATCTTTTTAAAGTTTGACCTACTCATTTGAAAGAAGTCAAAAGGATAGAGAGGGAGGGACACACACACAGATTCAACAACAACCAGGCCCTGGGCCCCATCAAAGCCAGGAGCCAAGAACTCTGGGTTTCCCACATGGGTAGCAGGAACCCAAACACCTGGGCTATCACCCTGTGTCTGCCAGGCACAATAGCCAGGAATCTAGATTAAAAGTATAGGCGGAGGGGCCAGTCTTGTAACATAGTAACACTGCCGCCTGTGATACCAGTATCCTATACAGATGCAGGTTTGTATCCTGGTTGTTCCACTTTCAATCCAGCTCCCTACTGATAGCCTGGGAAGAACAGCGGAGGACAGCCCAGGTGTTTGGACCCCTGCTATCCACACTGGAGACCCAGAGGAAGCTCCTGGCCTGAGCCTGGTCCAGTGCTGGCCACTGCGGCCATCTGTAGACTGAACCAGCAGATGGAAGATCTGTTTCTTCCTCTCTCTATAATAAATACTATTTCAAAATAAGTAAAGAAATCTTTAAAAAGAAAAAAAAAGTATAGGTGGGACATGATCCTCGTCACTCTAATGCAGGATGCAAGTGGCAGTTTAACCCACTGTACCACAACACTCACCCCTGACACATTGATGATTTTGAAGAAAAACAAATTTAGAGGCCTTTCATTACCAAACATTACTTATAAACCTACACTGGTTAAGACAGTGTAACAGTGTATACAGTTATGAAACCAATGAAATAGTCACTTGATTTTTGAAAAAATGTGACATTGTGCTATATGGGACAAAGGATGATCCTATTAATAATGATGTTGTGTTAAATAGGCATCTACACAGAAAAAAAAATCTTCACAACTTTACTATATATAAAAATCAATTCTAGGAACCAAAACTGTGGCACAGCATGTTGGGCCTCCGCCTGTAGCACCAGCATCCCATAGAGACGCCAGTTCCATTCCCTGCTGGTGGCCTAGGAAAGCAACAGAGGATAGCCCCCAGGTGCTTGGACGCCTGCACTGGCGGGGGCGGGGGGGGGGGTTTCCTGGATCTGGATAGACCCAGCTCCAGCCACTGCGGCCATTTATCTGGGGAGTGAATCAGCAGATGGAAGATCTGTCTCCCTCTCTCTATGACTCTGCCTCTCAGAAGAATGAGTAAATGAACGGAAGGAAGAAAAGGAAGGGAGGGTGGAGGAAGAAAAAAGAGGGGAGGGGAGGAGAAGGGAGAGGGGAGGGGAAGGGAGGGAGGAGGAGGGGAGGGGAAGGGAGGGGAGGGGAAGGGGAGGGGAGGGGAGGCAAAAAAAGAAAAGAAAGAAAATCAATTCTAGATACCTGTGGATTGTTCTGGCTCTCAGCACAGCTTTGATGTGAAAGGTGCTTTACAAAAACACACTCTAAGGGCCAGCGCGTGGCGTGGCAGGTAAAGCAACCACTTGCAGTGCTGGCATCCCATACAGACCCTGCAACGAGTCCCGGCTGCTCCATTTCCAGTACAGCTCTCTGCATGGCCTGGGAAAGCAGTGGAAGATGGCCCAAGTGCATGGGCCCCTGCACCCACGTGGGAGAAATGGAAGAAGCTCCTGCCTCCTGGCTTCAGATTGGCTCAGCTCGGCAGCTGCAGCAACCTGGGAGAGAACCAGAAGATAGAAGACTTCCTCTCTCTCTCTCTCTGCCTTTCCAATATCTTAAACACACACACACACACACACACACACACACATTCTAGAGGAAAAAGAAAAAAAAGGCCACAATTTTTGAAAATTTCCCTGCATATAGAATGCAAAAAAAAAGAGGAAGGGAAGAGGAAGGGGAAAGGAGGAAGAGAAGAAGAGAAGTAGAAGAACTGAACAGCAGAAGAGGCAAGATAATTTGAAAATGAATCCTAGAGATTTAATTGCCAAGTAGAAGTTTATTTATTCACTTATGCAAGAAACATTTATCATAAAGAGTACCCACTCTACTAACTGGAGTAGTGTTCTAATAAGCATTTGGGATAAAGCTGTGAACTCAACAAAAATCTTTCTACTTTTGGAGCTGTGTTCTAGAAGAGTTCCAAAAAAAAAAAAAAACCAAAAACAAAAAAGAGATAACAAGGACAAAAAAGTACACAATTTCCCAGGAAAAAAAATCCTAATTTCCAGAAGAAATAACTGAGACTCAGCTCTATACCACATCAAAGCATTAAAATGCAAAATTTGAAATTATGAAAGATAAAGAGAAGTCTCTAAGAGCATTCAGGCAGGGGGAATAAAGTCAGATGTGCGACTTGGGATTTTATTTCATTTCTCAAGAGAATAATGAGAGCTTGTAAGGCAATGGGCAACACTGGAAATCCTGAAGGATTGGAAAATATTTTCCAACCAAGAACTGTAAGCTTCAACAAGTGTGAGAATAAAATAAAGACAATTACAAAGACCAACAGTGTCTAAGCACTCACTTTTTTTTTATTTGACAGATAGAGTTAGGCAGTGAGAGTGACAGAGTGACAGAGAGAGAGAGAGAGAGAGAGAGAGAGAGAGAAAGGTCTTCCTTCTGTTGGTTCACCCCCCAAATGGCTGCTACGGCCAGAACTACACCGATCCGAAGCCAGGAGCCAGGCGCTTCTTCCTGGTCTCCCATGGGGTGCAGGGCCCAAGCACTTGGGCCATCCTCCACTGCCTTCCTGGGCCACAGCAGAGAGCTGGTCTGGAAGAGGAGCAACCATGACAAGAACCTGGCGCCCATATGGGAGGCCGATGCCTCAGGCGGAGGATTAATCTAGTGAGCCATGGCGCCAGTCCCAACACTCACTTCTTACATGCGCATTCTCAAGAAACTCTCAGAAGCTGTGCCCCAACTGACATGAAGCAAACACAAGACACAGACAGGAGTCCAGGGAACCGGAGCGACAGCAGAGGGGCGCGCTGATGGATACGGGTGGGTTGGTAGTGACGTGAAGCTCCAAGAGAAGAGGTGTACAGATGGCAGTGGAACTGGCTCATCTGAAGAATGGCTCTTACCAGGTAAAATCAGGGTATTGGGGGGGGTGCAGTGGGAGAGAGAAGGAAACACATACTAGTTGATATGTTTGGTCATATGAAAGTCAATTTCATAATGTTTGGGAATAGACTAATAAGTATTTTGAAAGCAAAACAAAAACCTTTGACAAGAGCCAGCTAGTAACAATAACTAATTATCATGAAGATATAGGCACCACATTCTAATGTAACCACAAGAGTGAGATTGGGAGGATGACAGGAGGGGAATATAGAATGTGTACAGTATCGGGGTGGGGGCTGGGGAGGCATGAGAATCAGTAAAGAGTTCTATCTCCATCTGCAATAAGAAAATCTGAATGGCAGAAGGAGTCAAGTAAAGGCTGAGGTCTCTCAAGAATTCACCTATGGGAAGAAAGCAAACCAGACCCTATCTCCTGACCTTCAAACTAGCAGAGGCAGCACCAAAGGCAGGTTCACTCCTCCTCCCTTGGACAACGCGGGAATCCCAGCAATGACAACAAGGGGGGCACAGCAGCACCAAACCGAAGGGTCAGTTAAGAACCTCACTGACAACAGCCTTCAGAGGAAGCACCCTGATTCCCAGACCCCCTTCTCCAGCTTGGAGTCACCAGGCAATCAGGAGCCTGGGAAGCAGCTTGGCACCCCCAGGAGGCACCTGGAAGGACCAGGGAAGAGCACAGACAGCAGAGGAACGAGAGACCAAATCAGACAAAGAATCTAAAAATTAAGATCTCACTGGAGCCAGCACCACCGCTCACTATGCTAATCCTCCGCCTGCGGCACAGGCACACCGGGTTCTAGTCCCGGTCGGGGCGCCGGATTCTGTCCCGGTTGCCCCTCTTCCAGGCCAGCTCTCTGCTGTGGCCCGGGAAGGCAGTGGAGGATGGCCCAAGTGCTTGGGCCCTGCACCCCATGGGAGACCAGGATAGGTATCTGAACCAATTAACTCTTTAATTCCCCATTCCTCCTAAAATCCACTAACACCACATTGCACTCAATTTTAATTGCTTTCATAATTTAAAAAGGTTACAAATGCTTGCCGTTTGAAGCAGACTATTGAAAAAGAAAAGAAAATATTCCTCCCCCTCTACAACACAGAGATAACTGTGTCAAGCAGGCTGCCCTACTCCTTCAACCATACTCATTACACTATAAAAAGCCAAGTAATTTCTTACTTGCTGTTTACCTAATGTTACATCCCCATTACTTTGTTTTTCTGAGATTTTACATCATTTCTTCTGTAAAAAGCAACAGATGCTCAAAGAAGATCAGAAAACAGAGACAAATAAAAGGAAAGACCCACAATCCTACTCACCAAGAGGCAATTGCCATCTCAGTGTTCTGGCTCCAGATCCTTTTCCACTTGTACAGAGGGCACTTCAAAAGTTCATGAAAAATCAAGTTTAAAAGATGAGCTCTTGGCCGGTGCCGTGGCTCACAAGGCTAATCCTCCGCCTTGCGGCGCCGGCACCCCGGGTTCTAGTCCCAGTTGGGGTGCTGGATTCTGTCCCGGTTGCCCCTCTTCCAGGCCAGCTCTCTGCTGTGGCCCGGGAGTGCAGTGGAGGATGGCCCAAGTGCTTGGGCCCTGCACCCACATGGGAGACCAGGAGAAGCACCTGGCTCCTGCCATCGGATCAGCGCGGTGCGCTGGCCGCAGCGGCCATTTGGGGGGTGAACCAACGGTAAAGGAAGACCTTTCTCTCTGTCTCTCTCTCTCACTGTCCACTCTGCCTGTCAATAAAAAAAAAAAAAAAAAGATGAGCTCTTTCATACAAAGAAAATGAGAAATCCATGCAGTTTTTTCATAATATACATTTTCCATGAACATCTCCAAGACCTCTCATATATGCTGAACACTTTTCATGTCAACTGGAGCCACTCTACAGCACCCTTCCTAAAACCTACACAGTACTGTAGTCCTCATACATGCTATATGATCCACTAAAAAAGCAGCCAGAAAGATTCAGATCCTCTTCATTTTGGCCAGGATCACCTGGTGTTGACTGGAACACAAGAGACAGAGGACTCAAGCCAACCCTGCCTATACCATAAAAGCAAAATCACAGAGCAGGTTAGGTCGCCCAATGTGTCCTCACTAACTGATTTGTGTCGCTCCCCCTCTTCGTGGAGGAACGACACAGGACCCTGCGCTGTTCTTTCGTCTGCTCGGCCCTCCCCGGGTTTGCTGCTGGTTCTTCCCGGGTTGGCTACCGTCCCTTCCACCTCCGTGGAAGGGCGGTTCCCCCTGCCACTTTTCCCCACTTCCGCGGGGAAGCGGCACACCGCCGGCCGGCTCTCTCGGGGGCTGCTCAGGTGTTCCTTCAGATGTTCCTGGTGCATGTTGTCTCTCTCCTCCTTTATAGTCCTCTTCCGCCAATCCCAACTCTGCTACCCACACGCCGAGTACGCTGCCCTCCTCCAATCAGGAGCAGGTCCTGCTGTTTATTGGTTGAACTGGAGGCAGCTGTGTAGAAGCTGTTTCTCCCTTCTCAGCGCCATATTGTGGGAGAGCAGATGCATAGAATAAGTCTTAATTCCAGTAACAGTATAGTCCGAGTTGCTCCCCACAATTTGGGATAATTTATTCACATGCCAAATGAGGTTGGCATTGTTTTTTAAAAATCTCTTTTGTTGCCAAGGGTATCTAAAATGAAACTCAGTTTATTCATCCAAGAAACAAAAACTTTGAAGGCCAAGTACTTGTGAATTTTTTCCTAAGTTTTAGTCACAGCTAATAAATGCTAAATTTTTTATTTGCTGTGAAGAATTGATCTACATTAGAGGCATTTTACAACTTGTTTCATGCTTTCGGTTGCACAGAAAACAGCAGTTAGAAATGTAGACAATTTTTGACGAACTGTAATCCTCCACATTAGATATAAGTAACTTTCAAAGTTAAGGAGTTGTTGGTGAGCAACCATCAGCCAACTAAATATCAAGTTACCTCATCAACGAAAATGACTGCATTCTCAACTGTCCTTAACTCTCAAGCACTAAGGTTATCTTAACCATGTACTTTTTTCCATGTATATGCTTCTTTGAATTGTTGCTAAAAATACCTTATCCTTTTGGCATTTAAAGTAGCTGAAAGCCAAGAAGACCCAAGTTTTGTCTTCCCCTATCCATGGCAGCAAAACCCCAGTTCAGAATGTAACTTGAAATTCACTGCCTAACCATGGAGGTCTTGATGTTTGGCACCTGTTCAGCAAGAATCCTATTATTCTATAAGCACCAAGTTCAAGTCCTCTGGCTCAGTCTTTCTTCCTCTTACATCTCTGTTCTCCGAATCGCCGCACCTCAAGCAGGGCCTGCTACTTCTACCCCTATTCATGTCCCAAAAGCTGACCTCTCAGACTCTCTGTGGCTTAAAGCTTCCGCCTCACCTCAACCCCTCCACCAGCCACGGTGAACTGCACTGCAGTATCTTAGTATCAGTGCACTTCTGCCCTAATCAAATGTAAGCTCCATGAAGTAACAAACAATTTTATTAGCATTATGCCTTTACTGCCTTACACATCTTACTCGCTAAAGCAAACTGAATTACCTATACTCTCTTTAATTGACAAAAACCACACTTATCATGTATACTATGTTGTTTTGAAATAAATATACACTGCAGAATGGCTAAAGTCAATTACAATGCCCAGTAGTTCACAAACTTTTTGTAGCAACAACAGTTAGAATCTACCATCAGCAAATTACAAGAATAAAATACACTGTCATTTCCTAGAGTCACCTGCCAATGCAGACAATCCACTGTCCTCAGGTGCTTGTTTCCTAGTGTTCCACCTATGCTGTGTCTAGGCTTGAATTTGTTTTAATCCAGCTTGATTTCACTATGCTTCTGGACCCTAAGAACTCGGGCCTTGCAATGAAAATGAAAGATTTCTCAACCATTTATCTTTTTTTTTTTTTTTTTGACAGGCAGAGTGGACAGTGAGAGAGAGAGACAAAGAGAAAGGCCTTCCTTTTGCCGTTGGTTCACCCTCCAATGGCTGCCGCGGCCGGCGTACTGCGCTGATCTGATGGCAGGAGCCAGGTGCTTATCCTGGTCTCCCATGGGGTGCAGGGCCCAAGCACTTGGGCCATCCTCCACTGCACTCCTGGGCCACAGCAGAGAGCTGGCCTGGAAGAGGGGCAACCGGGTCAGAATCCTGCGCCCCGACCAGGACTAGAACCCGCTGTACCGGTGCCGCAAGGCAGAGGATTAGCCTAGTGAGCCGCGGCGCCGGCCCATTTATCTTCTAATAGTTCCTCCCCTACTCCCTATTTCTGGAAATTTACAGAAGGCAATACTGAACCTCTCATTCTCAAGTTCATGAGTTTTAACTTCTCATTTTCCATTCTTTATTCCTCAGTACTGTATTCTAAGCAGTTTGATCCAATCTCCTTTAAAATCAATAGCTTTCTCTTCAATTATATCTACAACTATTTAACCTGCCCATTGAGGTTACTTTTTAAAATTTAATGACTATAATTTCCATTTCTAAGAATTCAATTTGGTTCTTTTCTGTGTTCTTTTTCTCATCTGCAATCTGCAATCTTTCACTGGGGTCTTACCTCTTATCTCCAATCATTTTAAATAAATAATCTCTTTCATATGTCCTATCATCTACCTACTGAAGTACTAATTATCTTATTGATAATCTGCTCTCTTTCATAGTAATTCATTTCATTGTGTGGCTGGACAGCTGTGTATTGTAAGCTCATCTTTGGCACGAGCTGTTTCTTCAGTAGACACCAATGAATTGGCTCTGCAGGACAGCATCACAGTTCCTTCTAAGGGCTCTATTAGTGTCCATTGTTGTGGACTAGGTTCTGTGCTAATTTCTCAGCTTGACGGTTAGATTTTAAGAAACTGTGGATTTGAACTCACTCCCATTGTGAGCTGCAGCCTTGGAATTTAGATGTCTTGTTGGTTTACTGTTTATTATTAATCCCAATTATCACCAGCCCTGAAGCACAAGGTTCTCTGCACTTTCTCAGACTAGCAGTCAAGTTGTTCTCAGCCTTCTCTCACAGATGTAACAGCCTATCATGATTTTGTGCTGGAGGACCTCCACTCCACCCTCCTACTGTATGCAGGCCTCACACCACCTCTGCTCCTTCAAGAGATCCTCCAGACCAAGCCTGTGGCACTTGTACCCTCCCAGCTGTCAGTTTTCACCTCTGGCACAAGGCATTTCATGGTCTTTCAAGCTCGCAAATGTTTTGGGCTATTGTTGCTATATTTTGTCAGCAATTTCTGTGCTTATAGGAGAGTAAGATGGGCAGTCTCCATATGAGCTGTGTTGGCAATGTCGCTGGAAGCCTCCAGTAGTTAGAACATACAAAGCTGGAACATTAACTTCAGAAAATTGTGATGATTACTTCCATTTTGCCAATGACAATGGCCTACATTTTTTTCAGCCTTGACAACAACTTTCAAATTTGGGGTAAAAAAATTCAAGACATACTAAAATCATTTTGTCACTATTTCAAACGCCTGTCTACTCATTTAATAATTCTAATTCATCTTGTATCTCACTCCTAGAATTTTAGTGAAATCAGAAGACTGGAAAAGATCACCACTTCCCATCTAATCAATGAATCCAATGGTCTTTTTAGTACTCATCTCATTCACCTCTCTGCAGCAATATTTTTTGATCATTCCAGTTTTTCTATTCCAACACTACCTCAGGTCATTTTTTTCTTTACTGTTCAATTTATTTTTTTAAGATTTATTTATTTATTTATGTGAAAGGCAGAGTTACAGAGGGAGGGAGGGAGGGAGGGAGGGGAAAAGGGAGGGGGAGAGAGAGAGAGAGAGAGAGAGGTCTTCCATCTGCTTGTTCACTCCCCAGATGGTAGCAACAGCAGAAGCCAGGAGCTTCTGCCAAATCTCCTACGTGGGTGCAGGGGCCCAAGCACTGGGGCCATCTTCTACTGCTTTCCCAGGACACAGCAGAGAGCTGGATTGGAAGTGGAGCAGCTGGGACTCAACTGTCGCCCATGTGGCATACCAGCACTGAAGGCGGAGGCTTAGCCCACTCCACCACAGCACCAGCCCCGGTCATACATTTGTTATCGCTATGTTATCAATCATTTCCTAATATATGCCCTTAACTCTCCCCTCTAGAATTCTTCCAGTAAACCATAATCAGATTAATATTCCTATAATAGTTCTCTCCTTATATGAAGCATTCACATTCTCCATCTCCAATACAGTGACTCATTATTCCCTAATACTGAGAAGACATTTTGTGGATTTCTAGCCACCAACGTGTAAACAGTAACACCACCTCACAAGTACTAACTGCATACTATGTACTTGATAAGGCGCAAAATACCTCACCTGTTATCAATTGATCCTCACAATACCTGTATGAAGAAGGTTCAACTACTACACAATTCTTCAGGGATGAGGAAAATAAAGCTCGAAGATTAAGTAGCCAACTCAAGAAAACACAGCTAGCAAGAGGCTGAGTCAGTTTTATTTTATACCAAGTCCAGCCTCTTAAACAGTGTATATTATCCACAAGCACTTGTACCCAAAGCCCCTACCCTTCCTGTGACTGTAAAAAACATCCATCCAAACAGCCTCTTAAAAGCTCTGCCTGGTTGCTTCTATAGGGACCTCACACTAATGCACTCAAAACCAAAATCAGGATCACACTGCCCACGCTGTGGTGGTCCAATCACAGTGAAAAACTTACTACCCAACCAGTCATGCAAGTCAGAAACCAGAAATCACCCTTATTTTCTCACTCACCTACATCTGCAACCTATGACCAAATTCTGACCATCTTCTTCCTCTCTAACCTCTACGGCATCCATCTTCCTCCAGCCCAAGAACCACACCACCCTTGCCCAGCTGCTACAGCCTAACTCATCTACATTCTCATTTCTTTCAACCCATTCTCCACTGTGCAAAACAAACCAAAAAAGCACATCCTCCCCAAAAGATGATTTTAAAATACAAATCTTATTTTTTCATCAATTTGAGACTCAAAATCATAGCTTTAAGTCCATCTTTATTCCAGAGTCTGAAACTATAGGAATGCAAGTATTGGTGACATCTGGGTTTCAGTAACAAAGCAATTTGCAGTGAGCCAAAAATGATGCCAGGACAGAAAGAGGAGCAAACTGAGAAATGATGACTAAGAGGACAGCACCTGAGGTTTTCAGCACTTGGCTCCAGTGACTCCTGAAGCAGAGCAGAAACCTAAACCTGCCCACATTTCAAGGTATTTTTCTCATTACACTGTGATACCCCAGGACCCTTCCAGAAAAACCCTTTTTCTCTAAAGTAGTTCAGACTAAGTTTCTAGCTTGCAACCAAGATTCTTTGCTAAGAAAAAGGCTTTGAAAGAACTATGGTAACACACTTAAAGATAGTATACCTACAAAGCAAAAACTGAAATTCCACATAAAGTAAAAAATACCTTTGCCTAGCATATATATACATACACTCTATGTTTGTAAACTCATGCACCTCTTCCATTTAAAGATGTTACATAAAATGCTTTAGGTCAAGCCCATGCTTTCCTTTATGTTCTCCAAACCATCACAGTAAGGGCTTGATGAAAGCTGAAAAAAAAAAAAAAAAATCAGGGGCAGGCATTTGCCCTTCCAGTTAAGACACCTGTGTCCCTATTAGAGTACTGGGGCTCAATGCTCAGCTCTGGCTCCGGAGTCCAGCTTCTGCTAATCCAAATCCTAGAAGTAGCAATGATGCCTCAAGTAATTGGGTCCCTGCCACTCACATACGAGACCCAGATCAAGTTCCTGGTGGCTGGTTTCAGTCTTGGTCCAACCACAGCAGGTATCCAAAGACTGAACCAGTAGATTGGAGCACAAGCTGTCTCTCCCTGCCTCTCAAATTTAAGAGTACTAACAATTTACACCAGAAGTAAAAGCGTAACTATACAATATAAATCAGGGCCCGCACTGTGGCGTAGCGGTAATGCCACTGCCTGCAGTGCCGGCATCCCATATGGGTGCTAGTTCAAGTCAAAGCTGCTCCACTTCTGATCCAGTTCTCTGCTGTGGAGGATGGCAGACCTCAGAAGGCAGTGGAGGATGGCCCAAGTCCTTGGGCCCCCGCACCCACGTGGGAGACCCGGACAAAGATCCTGGCTCCTGGCTTCAGATCAGCACAGCTCCATCTGTTGCAGCCAGTTGGGGAGTAAACCAGCAGCGAATGGCAGGTAGGTATCTCTCTCTCTCTCTCTCTCTCTCTCTCTCTCTCTCTCTCTCTCTGCCTCTCTGCCTCTCTCTGTTTAACTGACTTTCAAATAAATAATCATTTAAACAAATACAAAATCATGTTATGTCCCTGTTTCTTTGGGTACAGCCCACACAATACAGCATAAATGCCAACTCTATCTAGGTGACTGAACTTTCCCCACCATTCTCTTTCCTACTTGTGATATTGCATCGTCAAGTATTATAAACTCACCTTGCTCTTAACCAAAATTTTACCTATTGCATAAATACGTTGTAAAGTAGTGTGTCACAGAAGAAACAAAGGAGTTGTAGAAACCACAGATTATATTCTATGCGAAGACTTTTTCTGTTGTCATCTGGTGGTTTGTATATAAAATCAACACTGACTTCCATCATACAGAGGGGCTTGGTCACACACTATCTTGTTCTTTCTGCATCATCTCCAACATCTAGGGAGAAGTCAAGGCAGAACTGAACCTCACTCTGAAAAAAACCCCTCTCTGACAATCAGAAACATACCACAAATAAATTTAGGACTACATTGAAAAAAAAACCCACAGACACTACCACCCCTGGAAGTGACCACCTTGTATAAATGTGACTAGGTTACAACAATGACATAAAAAAAATTCCTCCTTATTTCACATCTGAAATACTCAGATTTCTTGGGGTACTTAAGTTCCCACCCCCAATTATTATCAATAGTCACAGAGACAATAGTAGGAGTCATATTTCTCCCCTGGCCACCACAGTCACTCTTTGGTTACTTCCCCATATTCTTTTCTTGAAAACATCACCTGTGTTAAATCAAACTTAGAGTACTGCAAATCTCACAAGCTAAAGAATCAAACTTACAGAGTACTGCAAATCTCACATGCTAAAGAATCAAACTTACAGAGTACTGCAAATCTCACATGCTAAAGAATCAAATCCAGAATACAGAGTTCAGAAAAAGCAGCACACCACTGCACGAAAACCTGATTTTTTTCTGCATCATAATACGAGTTCCAGGGTCTAGCCCATTTTCTAAAGTTCACATCTGCAAAGACTACTTGATTAAAAATCATAATATTTTTTAAAATACAGCAAAGCCAAAAACATCAAGAAGTACCTTCTTAGCCCCATTCCACAAGCTAATCTCCAAAGATCAGTAAATAAATAAATCTTATCAGTTGTCAAGAAACTGGATTGATATCTGTATCTTCACTAGATATTGCCTGAGCATTAGTGTCAACTAAGTCTATTACAGTGAAAAATAATTCTTGTGTTAATTTTAAGGACTCTCTGCTTTACTAAAAGTCCTTAATGAAGACAATTAAGCCAAAATAACATGAGGTTGAGCACAGAAAACTCAAAACACCAACTACTAATCTCTTTCATTACTTATGGTCACTGTCCAGTAAACAGCAACATTCTTACAACCAATTCCTATCCCACATCTTGTTATATCTCTCAGAGCATCAATTACCTTTGGTAGATTTCTATTAATCTCATTACTCTTTCTTCTTCTGACCACTTAGATAAATTTTCTTAAAATAAGATGCTTATTTAATTCTCCAAATTTACAGCTTACATTGATAAATTATGCCACTAATTTGCTTTAGAGAACCTAAAATTTTGAGCATGAACCATTGTACGGCTAGAGGAAATGCATCATGTGTTAGCAGCATCTCAGGAGAAATGCTGTCTTCAACACTGAACATACCTGGCTAACTAAAATGAAGAGAGTTAAATTCTAGGGACTAAGACATATGGAATTACAGAATCCCCAAAGAGGAGACACACTTAGAGAGTCTGGTAAGGGCAAAAAAGATGTGACAACATACAGAAGATCAGAGAATCAGAGCAGAACAGATTTGAACAGTGAGTCTAACCGCCTCCCTCTGTATAGATGAGCAAACAGAGCAAGAGAGGCTACCCGACTTGCTCACACTGCAAGGCAGTCACAGACAAAATAAAACCAGAGCTACCGACGCTTAGCCCAATGCCTTCTCCATTCACTACATCGTGTTCCTAGGAAAGCTTTATTAAAAATATTCTCATTCCCACAATAACCACAGGGGAATGGGGCCAGCCTAATGCAATGATTCTCTGGCTTTAGAGCTGTCAGGAAGCCAGATCACCTAAATACCAACACAGCAAATGCATCAACAGAGATTCCTGAAGCAATGATCCCAAATATTTGTGGGCGTGTATGCTTGGATATAGTAAAACTAGTGTTAATATAATGAAGTTCCAAGATTAATTGCAATAAACTTCTTCACAACAGGTCTCAGGTATGGTCAAACTATGACAGTTTTGCATTTCAGGAATTCACTAAAAATTTTAACTGTAATTTCTATGTGCTACCAGAGGATGGCAGAAGGTGCCACTTGCAGGCTCAACTAACCATATATTCTCCCTCAGGATTATGGGTACAGTTGTTCATGACTTTTTAATTGGGAAGTGTACAAATTCAGGGGAAACTTTAAGAAAATGTGTTACAGAACCACTGAAGTCAAATCAGAATAAAAGGACTACATGAACTAAGATACTCACCTACATTACACACAATATATCATTGTATACCAAGAGTATTTAAACAAACTGAAATCAACAGCTTTGCATTTTCTAACTTAAGTGTCCCTCTTCTTCATACTATCCCTTTCACCCAGATTTTCATTCCCACCCTCTGCTTTCATGAATTGGACTTCAAGGGCCTACTTTCAGAACTACCATTTTCTAAGTTGCTTAGAGAAACTGAAGCGTGAGCCATCACAATGCAGTTTGTGTTTCCTTCTGCTGCTATGTGCATTCCCTTCTCTATGTGTAGTCAGGCAATATCCCTAGCCTCCCGGCTCCTGGACACCTTGAGGAAGGCCAGAGAGCAAGCAGAATGACACTGCCTGCCACAGACCAACGCCATTTCACACACCCCATCCTATGCACCAAAAACCACCCAAGGGCTCCTCAAAAAGCCCATGGCTATGGGTATGGTGAAAAAAAAAAGCATGAATTTCACAACTTTTTTGGCCAACATACTTCCATTTTTTCCAGGAATGTTTTGAAGTGGTACATTTAACTAGAAAGACTTACCATTCATCACTTAATTACCCATTTAACTTGCAGTCTTTCCACTTTGTTTCACCTAAATATTTGAGAGCACAGGAAGCTTCCTGGATGTACAGGGTGATAATGGCTATTACTGGATTTGCAAGGCCAACAAAGTAGCCAATAACCACCTGTTAAATATGCAACAGCCCAAGCAAGGTAGCCTGGGACTCCTAGAAACTCAAGTTAAAGTTGTGAGGGGAAGGGGCCAGGGACAAGAGGAAGAGGGGCAATGAATCACTTATCAATTCACAGAAGGCAGTGCGGGCTCAAAGGAAACCGGACTTGCAGTGACCTCGATTAACACTGTGCTGTAATTTCCCCAGCAAACAACTGACAGAAAAGCCTAATTAGGAGACCACCCAGGGCTGGCAACTGACTTAACACAAGTGAGCCAGGCCACAGGAAAGCATGCTAGGGTGGCAGAGAACCCAGAGATTATGAGATCAACCATCACAAGAATAAAAATGTAACAAGAGAGACAAGAATCACTTGTCAAACTTCTAAACAATGCCCAATTCTGAGAGTCAACAGACCTCAAGTGGAGCTCAAATTTTCAATTATTTTTAAGATTTCACCGGTGATTATGATGCATGCTCCAGATGAGCACCCAAGTAGGAGCTCAGCAGTCTGCACAGGAATAAACAGAACTCGCAGCTTAAAAGCAAGTAGCTCAGAGAGATCATGAACCTGGGACAGGCGTTAGTCAAGACAGGTTTAAGGTCCATAAGCTGCCGGAATGACTTGGGGGATGACTGGACACCTAGGACAATGTCTGAAGGAAAACTGAATCCTGTGATCTCACTTAAAGGCTAAGCTCTGCGGTTCTTAAACTTGGCTACACATTCTAATCAGCTGGAGAGCCTGGCTCTCTCCACCCAGGTCAAACCTCAAATCCATTCAACAAAGTCTGGAAGAGAGATGGAGGCGCAACACTGAAAGCTCCCAAGTGCTTCCAATGTGCACCCACATTTGAGAAACACCAGCTTAGAGAGTTCTGGGGAAATCAGCAGACTGGAGTGAGGAAAAACAAAGCAGTATACATCAGTGGTTCTGAAACTCAAGTGTATGTCACAATCCCACAGAAAGCAAGCTGCAGCTCAAGTTAGCACAGAAGGAGGTGGTCCCTTAAAGTTTTACCAATCCTCCAGGGAGCCGGTGGGTGGGGGAGAGTGTGTGCTCAAAGTTTGAAAGCCACTGGCCTAAGAGACTGGAAACAACTGCAGGGAGAAACTGCATGCTATGAATAACCAGGGACGGTAACTGACAAGAGCACTCCTATCCCTCTGGGACTGATGAGTACAAACTCCATCTATGATGTGTCCTGAAAACCACCAGAACCAATACATCAGCAGTCAAGCTAAAGGCACCACTGACCACATGTGATACTTAGGATCCATCCTTCTCCCAAGCCACTCCTATCTGGCTTCTCAGCAGAAAGTATAAAGAAAGTGTGTATTGCCACCTGCCTTTCAGAATTAAAGATTTGGCTTTTTAGGTATCTAGAAAAGTCAAAAGCAATTAAATAATCACCAATAATCAGTGTGCAACTCTTTATTACCATGTAGAACAGAGTTACTCCAGAACATTAAAAAGGTTTTTTTTTTTTTTCTGTAAGATCTGAACTGCCTCCAGGGTCAACAATATCTTCTTTTGTAACTTCTGCTGATTATTTGTAACTTATACTGATAAATGATGCATTTATTCTCTTCCAGGATGATATGACCAAGCCTACCCAATAGCTTCACCTCGCTACATAGTAACAACATGGTGCTTATGACCAGTTGCAACTTACTGGTAACTACCCCATTTAGAATATTACATTGTATCTGATAAGATTCAAGAGATCACACTCCTTGCATATGACCAGCTCATCATCCCATCAGAAATCGCTATAGCAGCACCAGAATTTTCATTTTCAAGATACATGAGCTTTTGTCAAACGGTGACATCTCCTCTGTAATATGAATTTTCAATGATATAAAAAATGATGGATATATTACACATTTCACAGAGAACAGAAACCTGTCAATGAATTTAAAATTTGTGACAATCTATTTGAAATTCTACACTAAAAGATCTGTACACTTTTACAAACCATATAAATGTAAAACAGATACCAATGTTTTTACCGACAAGGAATAAAATATTCCTCCCTAAGAAAGTTTGGCAGTTGCCTTAGTATTTTAATTAATGTATTTTCATTCATTTTTCATCTGTAAAAATACTTCAAACAGCCTTCAGAGTGCCAATGACCAAAACTTTACATCCATGTAATAAACTTCAAAACAAAGCCACTGATTTTCCCCACTGTTTCAATCTGTGCACATCTTCAAACACGTAAATGCAAATATCTTACTGTAAAGTGCAAGTCACTTTTTTTTTTTAAGTTTTTTTTTTGAGTTTAAAGAAACTCAAAAGGCTTCCATAGCCTTGGAAACTCATGACTGGAGCACAGGGAGATTACTGATGCCATAAACAAGAGTGTCAATTGGTTAAGTCAACAACAGGAGTCACTGTGCACTTACTCCTCATGTAGGATCTTTGTCCTTAGTGTGCTGTACATTGAGATTTAATGCTATAACTAGCACTCAAACAGTATTTTTCACTTTATGTTTCTGTGTGGGAGCAAACTGTTGAAATCTTAATGTATGCTAAACTGATCTTCTGTATATAAAGAGAATTGAAAATGAATCTTGATGTGAATGGAAGGGGAGAGGGAGTGGATAAGGGGAGGGTTGCGGGTTGGAGGGACATTATGGGGGGGAAGCCATTGTAATCCATATTCTCCTTTGGAAATTTATATTCATTAAATAAAAGTTAAAAAAAAGAAACTCAATAATAAAACACCATTTCTATTCTAAAGGTCAAATCAAGTGATTTCAATTTCTTCAGTTAAACCTGGCTTCTCTGGCAATCCAGATCCCATTTTACAAAATGACTTAACAGACGCCTTGCTTCCAGACTAAGATATTAAGCAAGAAGCACAAATAAAAATGAAAACTGTACAACTAATGCTGGAGTTAAATTGAGCATAAGCAGGACGATTTGTTTTCACGCAGTAAGACCTCACGGAACCCATTTATGAACCCCTGGGGGAGGCACCATTCAGATACTATTAGATAAGCAGTTTAAAAATTTTGAGTTAGTTTCTAAACTGTGGCATGCGGGCTTTCAATTCAGACCCTCAACATGCTGGTGCGTTTGAATCCTTTCCTGTGCAGTAAGCTAAATCATCTGCACGTGACGCAGAACACAGCTAACTGGAGTTCAAGGCTGTCCCACGTCAGTCAACCTCCGAGTACCCAGTTCCTCACCGAGATGGTTTTCCAGGATACAGCTAATGAACACAGCCCAAAGTTAATTTGACTAGCGCTGCCAACAGCAGAAGAGCCTGGCTAACCTACAGACCTCATCCGAAAAGGGTGGTATGTAAGCGGCTGTTTCTCCCCCACCCCCTCTTTTAAGACCAGCGAACTGCAGCGGAAAGGGTGCTGAGGGGCAGGCGAAGGGCTCCGGCCGGCCGGGGACAGCTCCTTTCACGGAGATTCCCCCTCGCCGTGCCAGAGGTCGTCTGGAATCGGCAGATCGCCGCTTCCTATTTCAGCGATCACCACTGGAATGTTCCAAACCGAGGCCCACAGAGCGAGGGAAACAAAGCCAAGCCGCACAGCTGTGGGCACGGAAAGTTTTGCTCCACCGACCGCACACTCCCACCTAGGGGTCGGGCTCGGGGCAACCGCAGCAGCGGGAGGCCGGGGTTGCCCGGGAGGGGGGCGCCCAGCAGCTGGCGCGGCTGCATCTGACGCTGGGGGTCCGCGGGGGCGAGCCCCGCACCGCCGCCCAGACTCCGCGGGGCAAAGAGCGACACCCGTCCAGCGGCTCCAGCTCGGCGCGCTGGGTCGGACTCGGGCAGCCTCTCCAGGAGCGGGTGCCTGGGGCTCCCCTTCAAAGGCTTTCGTTCGCAGGGTGGGCTTCGAGGAGCTCACCTGCCCCTCCCCCGCCCCGGGTGGGTCTAGCGGGCACCCCGCGCGCCGCAGTCCTGGCCTGGCGCCTCGGGGGGCAGGGGACACCGCGCACCCGCGCTCGCAAAGTTCGCCGCGCTGCACCCCGAAGCGGCGCCCGACCTCCGGAGCCCGCCCCCGGGGCGGCGCCCAGGACCCCGACTGGCGCCCATCTCCCCAGAGCCCACTCCCGGCCCCGGCCCGCGCCTACCTTGAGCCAGCGCCCGCAGCAAGTGCAGCTGGAGCAGCAGCAGCGCCCACCGCCCGCGGCCCGGGCTGAACTTTGCCGCCTGCCGTCCTCCGCGCTGCCCTGCGCGCGCCGCGCCCTCGCCGGCAATGCCTGGCGCCGCGCGGGGTCCCGGGCGCTCGCGGTCGAGGCAGGGGCCCGGCAAGGACCCAGCGCACTCAGGGAGCGGCGGGCCGCCGGCGGTCACCGAGGGCCGGGCACCGCGGACCATACCGAGGAGCTCCCACCCGGAGCGCCACGCCGCACCGGACGGCTGGGACGGCCCCGGGTGGACGCGGTGCCCGGCGCTGAGGGGCGGCGTCCCGGGTGCCCGCGTGAGGGGCGCGGCAGGGGTCGAGCGAGGCGGAGGAGAAGTCGTCAGCGGGGGCAGTTCTCGTCGCGACGCCCGGAGCCCTTCCGGGCGACCGCCGCGCTGTCACCCGGCGCTGAGGAGAAAGTGCGCCCGCCCGCGCGCCGGCTCTCGCCCTCCGCCGCGGCCGCCGCTCCCCATTCACAGCCCGGCCGCACGCGCCGCCCCCGCTGATTGGCCGAGGGAGGCGGCTCCGCTCCCGGGGCCCGCCCCCACGGCCCTCGCTCGTTTTCAAACTCGACGCGCCCGCCCGCCTGCAATTTCGCGCCGGCAGCGGCGCTGGACTCGGGCGACTTCCCGCGCCGGCAGCGCCGCTCCAAGTGCCCTGGGAGCCGCCCTGCTCCCCGCCCGGGGCTCTGCGCTTGGGGCGCAGTGGAAGGGGCCGTGGGGGTTCCGCGCCAAGTTGCCATAATTGCGAACGAGAAACGGGCGCCATCGGTTTCCTAAACGCTAGGGACAAAAGGCACCGTTTGGTTCAAAGCCGCCGCCTGCTCAGAGGAGTGGACATGGCTTCGTAGAGGCGTCCAAGGTCATGTTTGTCCTGGGGGCCGGCAGCACAGGCCGCCTCCGCCGCTCCCGGGTCTGGAGTAAGGGTCTGTCAAGGGAGGGGTTTCTCCCGGCCGCCCGGGGAGTATGTGGTAAGCATTAGCTGAGTTTATGGGATGAAGTAAGCGCTCCGGAGCTTAGAGGCCCGCGCGTGGCAGGAGGAGGGCTGGAAGGTGACACCCAGCCTGCTGCTGCTGGGAGTCAGCCAGGAGGAGCCCAGGGGCACGTGATGGTGATCGGGTGAGATCACCCAGTGGGGAAGGGCCAGGGGCCCGGGTGTGCGCCCCGAGAGACAGCCGCGTCTGCTGGGGTCCGCATCTGGACCCCAGGCGGGAGAGTGGGGAGCAGCAGGCCAAGGAGTCGGAGCCTGCAGAGCACCTGTGGGTGCTGGCCAGCATGGGGCAACCGAGACCTGGGGCAGCTGCCATGTGGAGGAGGCAGACGCTAGAAGGGACACACACACACACACCAAAAAAAGGCAGGCAGAGATGGATGCTCTGTTCTCTGACAACATCGTGGAGCTTCGAAACGGGCTGTCTTCCCGCCTTGCTGTCCTCAGATGAGACAGGGGCACGGGTGGGCTGTCGTTTGTTTGTCGGTATTGCAGGCAGCCCTGAGCTGCTGCAAACTTGCTAGGTTGGCTGAGAGCCTAGGGAGGCTCTCAGTGGGCTCTCTGGGCCAGCCCTGGGCAGTGGCACCTTCTCACTGCCTGTATGTGAGAAGTGCTGGCAGGAGAAACCTCAGCCTTAACCAAGTGACATGACCTGCGCAAAGTCAGCAGGTCCCCTTCCCCCACTGCCCAGTCTCCATTGCTCTGAGCACCTCTGCTTTGCTGTGAGACTGAGGTTTGGGCTACACCCCTGGAGCAGATCGGGCTTTGAGGTCTTCCTACTTGTGACCTTCGGACAATTGTTGACTCCATTGCTGCCCAGAGTGAAGGACACTCCCCATCTCCCGGGGTTGTTGCAGGAAAGGGAGCTAACACACTCCATATATGCTTCTTTTCCATCCCCTCCCTCGTGCCGGTGTGGCCTTGCTAGAGCCACTGGTTGTGTTTGGTCAGCAGCCCTACGTCCTTGAGTGTGCTTTCGAATCAGAGCTGGAGCCCATATCCCCAGCCGTACAGTGCCTGCATGAGCAGAGCTCGGGCTACTTCTTGGCTTCAGGACCCTGCAGAATTGCCTGGAGCCTTGTTTGCTGTGATGTATTCTGCAGTTCGCCGAAAGCTTTGTGGAAACTTGCTTGGAGATTGGAAAGCCCAGGCGGTGCAGGGGCGGTTGTAAGAGATGGATGACGTCACTGCTCCTAGAGAAAGTCCAGAGACCCCTCTGGGAAATTCTAATTCGAAATCTTCCCGCGGAGGCAAGGCTCTATTATCATCTCCGTTCTGCAGTTGAAGAAGTTGAGCCAAGAAAGTTTAATAGATGCAAAACAACTGTGTTAGAGCCAGGACCAGAATCCACCTCTCCTGAGCCCCGTCCTCAGACTGTGTTGCTGCTTCCAGATTCATTAGGTCATTATAGGGGGAGGGGCAGCTTACATGACAGCTGTTCCTTCTTTTAAAAAAAAAAGAGACTACTTCTGTCCAAAAGGCCAATTAATCTCTAACTCAATTTAAAAAAAAAAAAAGATTTATTGGAAATGCAGAAGGACAGAGAGAGAGCAAGCACCTGCATCCATTGGGTCACTCTCCCAGTGGCTGCAATAGCCAGGGCTGGGCCAGGCTAAAGCCAAGAGCCAGGAACTCCATCCTGGCAGCAGGGACCTGTCGCTCCCCGTCTTCGTGGGGGAACGACACTAAGCCCTGCCTAGGCTTCATATCCGAGTCACGGCACCATTATGTCGCTCCCCGTCTTCGTGGAGGAACGACACAGGACCCTGCGCTGTTCTTTCGTCTGCTCGGCCCTCCCCGGGTTTGCTGCTGGTTCTTCCCGGGTTGGCTACTGTCCCTTCCACCTCCGTGGAAGGGCAGTTCCCCCTAGCCACATTCCCCACTTCTGCAGGGGAGCGGCACACCGCCGGCCGGCTCTCTCGGGGGCTGCACAGGTGTTCCCCTTAGATGTTCCCCTTAGATGTTCCTGGTGCATGCCGTCTCTCTCCTCCTTTATAGTCCTCCTCCGCCAACCCCAACTCGGCTGCCCACACGCTGAGCACACTGCTCTCCTCCAATCAGGAGCAAGTCCCACAGTTTATTGGCTGAACTGGAGGCAGCTGTGTAGAAGCTGTTTTCTTCTCTCCCAGCGCCATATTGTGGGAGAGCAGATGCATAGAATAAGTCTTAATTCCAGTAACTTAGTCTAGTCCGAGTTGCTCCCCACAGATCCCCCTTTCTTTTTATTTTTTGGCGTTGATACGCGCCTGTCTTCGGTGTCCCACGGCACACACTCTGCTCTACTTGCTAGAGTTGCCACAGGTTCTTACAAGTCCTATCAATCAGGCAAACCGAATCCGGGTCCTCTCTTCGCCATGTTGTGAGGAGGTTTTTAGGCGCTGATGCGTGCCTGTCTTCGGTGACCTGCGGCTCATACTCTGGTCGAGCCGCCTGCTGGTGCTTACCGCCTTAATCAGGCAGACTGAATCCAAGCTCTCTCATTGCCATGTTGTGGGGTGACTTATTGGTGTTGATTCGTGCCTATCTTCGGTGACCTACAGCTCATACTCTGGTCGAGCTGCCCGCTGGTGCTTACCGCCTTACTAATCAGGCAGACCGAATCCAAGCTCTCTCATTGCGGTATTGTGGGGAGACTATTGATGTTAATAACGTGCCCGTCTTCGGTGACCTGCGGTGCATAAGCTGCTAGCCGCCCGCAGGTGCTCATCGCCTCACTAATCGGGCAGACCGAATCCAAGCCTTCTCATTGCAGTATTGTGGGGAGGCCTTTCTATTTCTCTATTTCTCTATCTCCGGGCATTCCTATTTCTCCCATTTTACTTCTGTCTGCCAACATTCCTATTTCTCTCATTTTACTTCTAAACTTCTGTTTCTCTTATCCCTGCGGCTTCCCGGCACCCGCCCCGAGGCTGCTTCTCGGCAGCTTTCCGGCTCTGAGCCGCTTCAGCCCGCGCCTCTCTCATCTGCACGGCTTCGCACTAGCCCAGCGTTCCCTATCTACTTGAGCCCCGCACACTCTGTCTGCGCGCGGCAGCCTCCGCGAGTCACACAGCGTAGCTTACGTCTCCGCCACTAGCATTCAATCTGAGTTCCCCGGGCTAACCTGGCAAATTCAACCCAGCTCACGTCTCCGCCCCACGATTTGGCTTCCCGTCCTTTGGTCCCCGGGCTAATCAGACGGATCCCAATCTGGCTTACGTTTCCGCTTCTGGTTTCAACTTTTCGCCCCTTATTCCCGGGCTAACTTGAGAATCCCAAAGTGGCTTTCGTCTCCGCCTCGGCCTGCCCCCCGCGGCTTCAATTTCCCTAACATTTTTCTCTACCCGGTATGTTTCCCCAAGCTTTCCTCCAACAATACTCCTCCCTCATTTCTCCTGGCCTCTCCCCACAGTCCGCATCCGAGTCTGTTTGTTCTAGCTTTCACTTTCGCTTTCGACCTTAGAGATTTCTCCCAGCTTCCCCCCGTAGTCCGTATCCGAGTCTATGCCTAGGCTTTCAATAGCTCCTTCCGGCACCTTTTTCGTCCGGCTTTTCCCTAGGCTGTTTGCTAGTCTCTCTCTCTCCGGTATTTTCCCATTTCTTCCCGTTTCTTCCCTCCTAAGTTTCCTATCTGTCCTAGGTTTCCTATCTGAGTCACGGCACCATTATGTCGCTCCCCGTCTTCATGGGGGAACGACACTAAGCCCTGCCTAGGCTTCATATCCGAGTCACGGCACCATTATGTCGCTCCCCGTCTTCGTGGAGGAACGACACAGGACCCTGCGCTGTTCTTTCGTCTGCTCGGCCCTCCCCGGGTTTGCTGCTGGTTCTTCCCGGGTTGGCTACTGTCCCTTCCACCTCCGTGGAAGGGCAGTTCCCCCTAGCCACATTCCCCACTTCCGCAGGGGAGCGGCACACTGCCGGCCGGCTCTCTCGGGGACTGCACAGGTGTTCCCCTTAGATGTTCCCCTTAGATGTTCCCCTTAGATGTTCCTGGTGCATGCCATCTCTCTCCTCCTTTATAGTCCTCCTCCGCCAATCCCAACTCGGCTGCCCACACGCTGAGCACGCTGCTCTCCTCCAATCAGGAGCAAGTCCCACAGTTTATTGGCTGAACTGGAGGCAGCTGTGTAGAAGCTGTTTTCTTCTCTCCCAGCGCCATATTGTGGGAGAGCAGATGCATAGAATAAATCTTAATTCCAGTAACTTAGTCTAGTCCGAGTTGCTCCCCACAGGGACCCAAGAACCTGGTTCCTTTTCTGTGGCTGTCTCTGCATCCCCAGGGAGCTGGACTGTGGGCAGCCACAGGCAGTCGCCCCTTTTGTTTACACTTAAACATATGAATGAAGACATCCTGGCTCAGACAATTAGGCTAAGGAGATTTCAGGGAGAGGCAGGAAGAATGGCAGGAAGAGCCTTGTCAGGAACTCTTTGTAACCCCAAAAGTCTTTTGGATATGTAAATCTTTTGTGTGCCTTCTTGTATTCAACTGGTCACCTTTAAATACTACTGGATTTGTTGATCGGGATTTGTCTTGGCTCCATTCTTTGCATCCTTGTCCCCGCATTCCCACTCTCAGCGAGCACACTGGACTGGAAGCAGAGCAGCAGGGAATCAAACCAGCAGTCAGATAGGGGAGGCGAACATCAAAAGTGGCAGCTTAACTCTCTGCACCACCATATTGGCCCCTCAACTTAATTCTACCCAGCCCAACAAGAAGACCCAAGAAGAGGACGTGTTATGCTTGCACGTTGGCCTTGGAAAGTCTTTAGTGGGATGTTCTGCAAGGCTAGGAGGCACAGGGATGTCACTCCAGGAAGGTGGACATATTTTTCTTTTCGAAAGAAAAAAAAAAAAGACCTGTGGCTGTCCACAGCAAGCAGTTAGGATTCTCTCTGCTTTAAAAAGAGAAAGGAGAGATGTGGGGAGCAACTCGGACTAGACTAAGTTACTGGAATTAAGACTTATTCTATGCATCTGCTCTCCCACAATATGGCGCTGAGAAGGGAGAAACAGCTTCTACACAGCTGCCTCCAGTTCAACCAATAAACAGCAGGACCTGCTCCTGATTGGAGGAGGGCAGCGTACTCGGCGTGTGGGTAGCAGAGTTGGGATTGGTGGAAGAGGACTATAAAGGAGGAGAGAGACAACATGCACCAGGAACATCTAAGGGGAACATCTATCTGAAGGAACACCTGTGCAGCCCCCGAGAGCCGGCCGGCGGTGTGCCGCTCCCCTGCAGAAGTGGGGAAGTGGCTAGGGGGAACCACCCTTCCACGGAGGTGGAAGGGACAGTAGCCAACCCGGGAAGAACCAGCAGCAAACCCGGGGAGGGCTGAGCAGACAAAAGAACAGCACAGGGTCCTGTGTCGTTCCTCCATGAAGAGGGGGAGCGACAGAGAGAGTTTTCAAAACATATGATAATTTCAGGGGAATCAGAGTGGTCCCTGAGCTCATCGGTGCTGGCCTGACAATCAGCCTCACCTGGGAGCCCGTGAGAAAGGCAGCCTGGACCTCCCACATCATCACCTGCGTTTAGCAAGTCTCCAGCTGATTCCTCTGTAAGTCCAGTCTCCTAGGAATGTAATGTGATGACTGGAACCCTCGCTTGTGTTCTCTTCCTCTCTGCACTCATTTCTCTTTCACTTCCTTCTGTGTTCTCTTCTCCCTCTTATGGGCCAGGAGATAAAAAGGAAACTTCCAAAAATGATAGGATTTTAATGTTATTTTTCAATTTTATAAGGAAAGCTTGCAACTTCCTAGAACATCAACAGTTCAACTGTGTATATATTACAGTTCAGAGGCATCTTTGTGTCCGTGTGGAAGAAACAACTAGAGAAAGCAGTAATATTTTGCCATATAGGTAGCTTTTATACATCAATGGGAAAAACACAAGCAAGGCCCATGGAATGAGAAACAGAGTACAGGAACAGGCACATCTCAGAGAAATACAAAGGAAAATAAACATTTGAAGAGACACAAATGGATCCCAAACATGAAAAGACCCAAGCAATAGGGCCAATAAAAAATGTGAACAGACAATGGCCAGAGCTGCAGAGGGTTTCTGGAGATGCACTCATGTATTCTTGGTGAATATATAAATTAAACAGCCATGCTCGAGTTGCTAAATTTTAAATAGGAATTGTCTTTGATTCTCACAAAGGCATAAAGACAGTACAGTACATAGAGCAGATTTAATGAGTATTAAAAGAATAGTTAGAAACATTGATAAATACTTGCTCTATGGAGGTTTTATTATAAAATCAACAAGTTAAACAGGTAAGTATTGTCTTATAAAAGAGCATGTCTATAATGTGGAATAATCCTTTTTTTTTCTTAGAGCATAGATGTCAAATTCAAAACAGGATTTCCTTCAGGGGACATAGAATTACATGCTTTTTTTTTGCTTTCTAAATTTCCAAGTTTGTTTTTTACAATGAAGATAAACTAATAAAGCTTATTTTTAAAAAGCAGATGCTGAGCAGAAAGAAGTCCTTTCTTACCTATACCTCATTAAGAAACATCCCCAATGGGTTCTCAGTGCTTTTGAGAAAAATAATCCCCAACCATCAGAGGCCAAGTTACAACAAGAACTTGTCCACCAGGGATGCTGTGCCCTTCTGTGTGCAAATCACGCCCCACCACTGCACATCCAGGGCATGCCTGAGAGCGGTCCCTGGGGCCCTGTCCCCTGAGAACTCTCCCGACTGGAGGCCTCAGCCCTTCACTCAGATCCCTGCCAACTGCTAAGCCCAGCCTCAGCCTCACCTTTGTTCCATTGCCTGGCAATCCATCAATGAGCCTCCAGGTGCTGCCTTTGAGCCCTAATGGGGCATGTGTTCTGGTTACCTTAGAGCCCAACTAGTTTCCTGAAAACATTTTCAGAAGCTAAAATCTCAAAAAATACCGTTAAGGAAGCTATGGAGAAGAAAGGTACAGAACTTTAGCGAACCTCCAGTTTTCTTTGAAAGTATCCCTCACCCTCAGGTGCCTTGACGTTGCAGGAAACCGGGGTTCCTAACCCCTGACAAGCAGCCTCAGCTGCCTCCCCTAGGTGGCATGAATCAGGAAGTCAGGTGGGAGCCCAGCCTGCGGTTTCACAAGGCCCCCAGGTGATTCTGTGGCAAGTTCAAAAGCCATTGGCAGGTAGTCATCCCTCCCATCCCTGCTTTTCAGCCAGTGTTTACCCGAACACTCAATTAGCGCCAGCCCCAGTGCTAGGCAATAGAGAAACAGCAATTGTGTGATAAGCAAAGGCTCCAAAGGGAATACTGCATAAGGGAGGTAGTATTCCAGAAGTAACAGCTAAACAGAGACCCGTGGATACACAAGGGTGGAGAGAGGCTGTTCCAGGCAGAGGGAACAGCACGTGCAAAGCCAAGTTTGAAACTCAGCTTGAGAACAGTGGAGAACCAAGAGGGTTTTCAATACAGGGATTGTGTAATGAAAAATGCTTTTAGACATAATCATTCAGGCCATGCCGTGGATCGAGATGGGGCAAGACTGGAAGCCAGGAGACCTGCTAGGAGACCATGGGAGCAATTTTAACAGGAAATAACAGCGGCTGGGATGGGGGAGAGGCGACAGGCTAAGGAGCTGTGAGCTAAGGGGGCATCCGGGATGGCAGCCTGTTTTCTGGCTTGGGAGGTTGGGGGAATGTCCATCTGGTTTCCAAAGAGAGGGAACATAGGTGGAGACGCAGAGTTGGTGGGAGGTTCGGATTTGAACTTCTTAACTGTGACGCATCGCTGGGGCATCACTTGCAGATAAGACGTGGATGCCAAATGGCAGAAGCAGAGGAAATGACTTCAAGGCATCTGACCCAGTGTCAAGACATCAGGGCTAAGTGACCTCTAGATTCTGCAATGAAGATATCCTCACAGGCCCTGTGACAGCCTTGGTAGAGAAATTGGTGGCAAGGAGAGAGGATGTTTCCAAGCAGTTGAGCACGAAGGTGCTACAGAAAACGATAAAGTGGTGACAGAACTGAGAGGAGGTTGTTTCCTGCTGACAGGAATCAGGGGGTGAGTAACAGCTCAGGAGGCCGGCCTCTGGGCATGTCTCCTGCATTTGTGCATGGGCTTTAGCCTTGGTCAGGGAGGACAGCATGCAGCTCAGGGGTGGCCAGGGAAGGAGGGAGGGAGAGAGAGAGGAGACCTCAACTGAGGGGAGATTTGGCAGCCTTTAGGGCAGAGAAAATGCAGATGGCTTGAGATGTTTGGAGAAAGAGAGAGACTTTAACAAGGGATTCAGCAGACATCTCTCCACCTGACTTTCACATAAGCCTTTAATCTTCACAACAATCCCCATGTGGTAAAGCACATGTTTTTCCATTTGACTGAGGCTAGGCTCAGATGATTTAAATGATTTGCCCAGGCTGTCTGGCCAGTGAGCGGCGGGGCTGGGGTTTGAACCTGCATCTCCTGATGCAAAGCGTTGCTTCTGCTTTAGGGGTAAATGAGACAAAGATTGTCCATCCTGCATCACGAAAACTTAGTAGAGGGGATCTTAAAGAACATCTTGTTTTAAAGAGGAAGTTGATGTAAAATAAAACAAAACTGCCTTCAATTCCTTTGGGAACAGACCGTGGACATAGGGATGCCCACTGCTAGAGAGGAGGGCTGGGGTTGACCTCAGCACACTGTTCCTGCTATTGTTATGGGTGAAAAGGTAACAGAGAAAGATGATCTCGGTCCTTTGTCTCACAGGAAAGAATTGTCTCACGTGGAAGAGCCATCAGAAGTGTGGGGTGGGCAACTTGTTTCTACAGTAACCTGGGGGCTCAGAAGAGTGGAATCACCACTCCCTTGCTATTCTCATGATAGGATTGGAAGCTCCCAAGGAGTGGGCAGACACCTTGGTTTTTGGTAAAGGCAGCTTTTGGGGGAAAACGTGCAGCAGGATTTAGCACCTTGATCCTGCTGAAGGTAACTTGTGAGGGAAGCAAGCATTGTGCACCCTCTTAGAGGGACTCTGCTTTCCCCATTTTCCATAGGGACCAACGTGCTTGTTAACCCATCTGACTCCGCACTGTCATCTGTGTGAGAATCTGGTGCTTCTGTGCCATCGCTCCAGGTCGTTTCCTTGGCAAAGCACTCATCACTTAGACTGCACTGTGAGTCACATGCAAATGCCACCCCAACTCCCCAGTGCCCCAAAGAGCATGTAGGATGCTGTTCAGAACAAACAGTTGTTGGAAGTATAGATGAAAACGTGTGCGGTCTGGGTGATCATCCAGCTCCTTCGTTACCCAGTGGAATAACATTGAATAAACCAGAATCCCATCCAAAACGTGACATAAAACATCGTCTTACTATACTCACAGGTTCCAGGAATCAGAAATGCAACCAGAACACAGCTGCGAAAGGGTTGAAGGCTGGACTCATCTGGAACTTCTTCACTCACGTGTCAGGTAGCTGGGCTGGGATGACTTCAGACGGGGCTCAGCGGGGACTGTTGACCAGAGTTCATTTATGTGGCTTCTCCGAGTGGCTTGAGCTTCCATACAACATGATGAGGAACGAGGAATTCCCTGAGGACCTGGAGAACCACTCGGAGGAAGGGACTCCTGCAGAGCCCCGGATCCCTGCATTGGAGGCTGATGAGTCCAGATTACAAACCAAAGCCCGCCTCATACACCAGTACTTCCATTAGGTCAGGGCTACGGGCTGAACTGTGTCCCCCCAAAACTCACATGTTGAAGTCCTAAGTCTCAATATACAACTGCATTTGGAGATGGGGCCTTTATAAAGATGATCACATCCAAATAATGCCACTGGGTTGGGTCCTCACGCAATCTGTGTTCTTATCAGAAGAGATCAGAACACAGATGACCCAGAGAGATGACCATGTAAGGACACAGGGAGAAGACGCCATCCCCAAGCCCAGGAAAGAGGCATCAGTGGAGACCAGCCCTGCTCACCTTCCAGATTGCTGAGAAAGTCCACGGTTGATGTTTATGTCACCCAGTCTGTGGTGTTTAGTCATGGCAGGCCTAGCAGACTGGCAGCGGGGAGCCCACTCATCACACAGGCACAATCCCAGCTACTGCCAGGGTGAAGGGTGCAGCACCTGCCATTCTGGCTGAATGACATCCCCGTGCCTCTGGCTTTCCAGGGTTGTGTGGCTGTTTACTTTCTAGCAATTAACCACCCATTTTCTGTCTAATAGTTCATGTTCCACTCACCTCTGGGGCTTAGGATCCTTGGAGAGAAATTTAGGGTTTTTCTACTTTTTCTCTTCTGTGTCATATTCAGTTAGGAAGTGATGCTGACAGCTGATCCATGCCATTGGTTTTGGAAATTTCTGATTGAAGTAGGATGGCAGGACCACATCGGGACTGTGGGGTGGGATTTGTAGATCGATCGATCGATCGATCTATCTACACATACTTATGTATACATATGTATACATATGTACTTTTCATATGAATGAAAAGTCTCAAGAAAGTACACTTCAAATTATATTTCAGTGGTAAGAGTATATCCTTAAAATAACTGAAAAATAACTGAAAATGTGAAAGTTCTGAGTATAGGAACAGTTGTCTCTGAGTGGCAATAATGGGAAAATACTAGAAGCAAGCTAAATATGTAAGATTAGGAATGATTACGCTTCACAGTTTATGTGTATCACGGAATGCTACACTATCATTAAATTTGTGTTTTTAAAGGATTCTTAGTTGCATGGGAAAATGGACAAGAGAGTGTTAAAGTAGGGGAACGTGTTTATGCCCCTTTCTCTTACAAAACATGGAGTATGTGGGCATACATTGGAAGGAGGGATGGGTCAAAGGAGAGATGAAAACAATTATGTGTCTCTCAAGACTCTTTTTTAAGGAGCAAAGAAATAAAAAGTGACTAAAAGGAAACACTTCCTAATATTAATGGTAGTTTTTTCTTTAAAATTTTTCTGCACTTCTAAGAATTCAAAGATGAATGCATTTCACATTATCAAAAATAAAAAGTAAACTATAAAAAGTAACATCTTAACGTGTGGGTGGAACTAGCAGTTGTCTTCCCCCAGGTGTGGGTGCCACACCTTGCCCGTCTCCTGCTGAGTGACATTTGGGATTTTCAGGAATGCCGGCCTCTCCCTAGCCTTCCTTCCCTTTCTCTTTCTTCTACTACTTCTCCTCCAAGATGACATTGCAGCTGAGGCAGCCCCTGGCCCAGCTGGCTTTGTATGCTGCTGACAGTGGCACCAAAGAACATTTGGTGGGAGAAGGCATCACAAACTTTAGGAGCTATTAGGGGCTTCCAGAACCTTCTAGTTCAACATAGCTGTTGATCCCGCTGTCAGCTAGAAAAGTAAGGCACGGACAGCACAACACATGCCAGTTTGCCGTAATAAGCCATTATGGGTCTTTCAACCATGAAGTTGTCTGATTCATTTCTGAAGCAATTTGTATTTTCAGGCCTGTGCCATTTCCATAAATCTGCCCACTGCATGAAGCACAGGATGGGGGGATAGGGTTTAGCAGCAGCACATGTGAGCAGAGCCTGCGGGCGGCTCCCTGGCTGCCTGTGAGCTCTGTGGGGTTAGCAATGGGTGATGGAGAGCCCTGGCTAATATCAGGCAATGCTGTGTGCAGACGTGGGCTTTGCTGGCCAGTGCTGGGCAGGTGTTCAGTTGCTGGAGCAATGTGTTCCGTTTGTTATGAAGCAGCTGAAGAGGCATTGACCACAAGCTCAAGCAAGTCTCAAGTGGAATGGATGACAGAACAAAGGGTATGGTGACTGAAACAGGGAAGACCGGAAGTCACTCTGGGGGCCTTTGTAAAATACCCGGCTGTGTGGCTGTTACCAGGCTTCACTGCAGCACCACACCAGGGCCCTATCCAGCAGCCATTTGCAATTCAGTGTCAGGGAGAACTTTCTAGCAATTGAAGGATTCTCTGATAAGCAGCTCTGAAAGGCAGTGAAACTGGTGCCATGGCTTAGGCCGGTGCCGAGGCTCAATAGGCTAATCCTCCACCTGTGGTGCCGGCACACCGGGTTCTAGTCCCGGTTGGGGCACCGGATTATGTCCCGGTTGCTGCTCTTCCAGTCCAGCTCTCTGCTGTGGCCAGGGAGGGCAGTGGAGGATGGCCCAAGTGCTTGGGCCCTACACCCACATGGGAGACCAGGAGAAGCACCTGGCTCCTGGCTTCGGATCAGCACAGCATGCTGGCCACAGCGGCCATTGCAGGGTGAACCAACAGAAGGAAGACCTTTCTATCTGTTTCTCTTTCTCTCACTGTCCACTCTGCCTGTCAAAAAAAAAAAAAAGGCAGTGCGTTCCCTAGCAGGGGGCAAACAGAGACCAAACATCCAGTTCTCAGGACTGTGGTGGAGGGGAGAAAGCAGAGGGCTGGAGGCAGAAGACTGAACTCAGCACATTAGGATCCCTCTTTTCTGTTCTGTCTAGCTCTGAGATTTTTTAATTTTACTTATCAGTACTGTGTCTTATCCATGAAAAAGACTTGTACACAAATGTCCACAGTAGTTTTATTCATAATAGACCCAAACTTGAAACAACTGAATAGTAGATAATAATAGATAAATGAATAAACAAATTGTACCATGGTCCAAAATGAGGTAATATACAGTAATGAAATAGATGTAGCTACTGATATGTACAGCACCAGGAATGAAGCTCAAAAACCAAACAAACAAAAAAGCCAGATATGAAAATTGGGTACCAGTGCTGGAGGAGCAAGTTAATCCGTAGTGATGAAAAGCAGACCACTGCGTAGCAGCTGTTGGCCTGTGGTTGGGATGCCTGAATCCCAGGTTGGAGTGACTGCTGGATTCTGGGCTCTAACTCCTGACTCCAGCTTGCTACTAATGGAGACTTTGGCAGCAGTGGTGGCTCAAGTAATTGGGCTCCTGCCTCTCCCTTGAGAGGCCTGGATTGCACTCCCAGTTCCTGGCTTTGGCTTGGCCCAGTCTGTCCATGTGGGCACTTCAACAGTGAAAAACAGATAGGAACTCTCTCTATATTTATCTATTGTCTGTGTGTGTGTGTGCATCTGTGTGTGTGTATGTGTGCTTCACAAAAAAAAATTCGTTTAAATGCAAGTCAGTGGCTCCTCAAGGAATTGGGTCAGAGTGATTAACTTTAGAGGGGCATGAAGGAACTTTCATGGGTTGATGGACATGGTCTACATCTTAATAACGATGTTGGCTACACGGATGTATACATTTGTCAAGGCTCATGGAACTGTACTCTCCACAGGTGTATTTAACAGTATGCAAATCTTACCCAACCAGCTGATTTTTAAGAATATCATGCTTCATACTCAGAAAGATTCAAGGAGGCTTCCATTCACTTGAAAGGACTTTTTAAACACCATTGGCACCTTCGTCTTTCCAGTGTTCTGATTCGGTGAGCCAGGTCCTGTTCACCTCTCCACTTTCAAGGATTTCCATGTGCTCCTTTGCCTGTTTCACTGGTCCTCATTCCAGACTGAGGAGCCCAGCTTTCTGGCCATGGTGCCTCCCTCCCCTGGCTGACTTGGCATCTTTCCATCTCCCTGTGTCTGTCTTGAAACACACAGACTTGATCCAATCATGCATCCCATTAATCGTGAGTGCCCGCATGAAAGACACCTCTTGCAAATATTAAAGCATTCCACAGAGATCTGAGCAGGGAGCTCAGGGCAGTGAGGGGTGAGTGTGGTTGGGGAAGATAGAGAAGAAGGGGTGCTGGGGGCTCACAAGGTGGTGGGGAAGACACAATTGAAAGCCCAAAGTTGTGAAGTGGGATGGGGGAAGTTAAGAGGCACCCTCAGGACAGGAGATAGGGAGAGAATGGCAGCCATTTCCCAACTTCAAAAAGCAGTGGGAAAATGCACTCCATCCCTTAATGACCAATGCCCATTTCCGGAAGGGTCCGGCATCCACTGTTAACCTGGCTGAGGTGGTCCAGTGGGAGTGCCCGTGCCTCTTCTGACCTTCCCTTGGGTCATGCTGACGTCTCCAGCCCATTTTTCCTTGTATGTATGTATGTCCAGAGTTTCCCCAGTGAAGCTCGTTGGCTGCTTCCCCACCACATGCTCAGCCCTGATGACCTGCACCATCTGTCTCCACTGCCCTGGCGTCCCACCAGCCAGGAAGGTGCAAGGTCACGTGTTCAGTTGCAGACTCTGCTGGATATACTTTCTTCTGGATCATTTGCAAAATTCTTATGAGGGACCATTTCTGGGGTTCCTGGCCGGGGTTCCCAAACCAAGGCCGCTCCTTCCAGAGCTGCCCCTTTCTTCCTGTTCTCCCTGCATCTGCGGCATTTTCTCATCCACTTCATCAGCCCACGATGTCTGCCCCACACCATGCCAACTAAAGCTTTAAAAATGGGTCCGGGTGCAAGAATTTGGCAGGGCTCTTTGAACATCTAAAATATGATTTCTGTATGTTTCCTCTGGACCATGGTTTACTCCCTAAAAGACCTGTCATCCACCCTTACCAAAATAATGATGCCTTTCTCCCAGAATCCTTCACATCCCTGGGTGCCGCATGGCCTCTGTGTGTATTTGTCCGTCACCACCTCGCCAAGGGCAGAAGCAACCTTTACTTGGCTGTTCTCAGGGTTCCTGCTGGAAGACCTCCCCTTAACCATCCTCTGGTGCAGGGGGCCCACAGTTACCAATGCCCTTTGTCCTCACCATGGATCTCTGCAGGCGCTGAATATCTGCAGCATGACAAGGACCACATAGGTCCAGCCAAGTTGCTCACAAACTCCCTTTCGATTGAGGGTATTTTGATCAACAAACCCTTTCTTGCAAATTAATTCCACAAGTATTTATTTTAAAATTGGAGAGACACGCAGAGAGAAATTGATTCCACCTGCTGGTTTACTTGCCCAATGACTGCAACGGTCAAATCTGGGCCAGGCTGAAGCCAGGAGCCCAGGACTCCTTCAGAGTCTTCCATGTGGGTGGCAAGGACTCAAGCACTTGGGCCATCACCCACTGCCTTTCCAGGCACATTAGCAGGGAGCCAGATCATAAGCTGAGCTGCTGGCACTCTGAAAGGGGGATAGGGAAGACAGATGTTGTAAGTGGAAGGCAGCTTAACCCACTGTGCCCCAGTGCCAGCCCCCACAAATATTTATTATAATACCTACTCTTACCAGGCATTTTCAGCTCCTTAGACTCTATCAATGAAGCAAACAAAGCTCCCAGGCTGGGGAGAGACAAAGAAGTACACCTAATAAATACATGACAGTCAAGGGAGGTATGGGTGATGGGGGAAAACGCTTGAACAAGGCAGGCAGGTTATCTGCACTGGGTGAGGCATGGGGTTGAGCCACAGGGCAGATCAGTGGCAGGTGGGGTTGTTCCAGGCAGAGGAAATAGCACTGAAAATTGAGCCTTTTCTAGAAGGTTCCAGGAGCAGCAGGAGGTGGTTGGAGAGAGCAAGCTAGAGGTTGAAGACCACAAGTCCCCGGGAGGAATGCTTTCCAGGCCACAATAAGGACTTTGGCCTCAGCAGAACATGGTAGTGATTTGAGTGAGAGAGTGCCAGGAGCCAAATGATGCATTAAATCATCCACTGTGTCTACCAGATGACAGGGAAGCCCACTGTTTGAAGGGAAGAGGAAGGGGGTACCATCAGTGTTGCGATCCAGACTCCTGATGGTCTACAGAGCCCGGTCTTGCACAAAACCTGCCAATGTCAAATCATCAAAAACACAGGATGGAAAGACGTGTGGTTCTCCTTAGTATCACACGGGGAGCTTTAGAAGCAGGGACCCTCGGCCAGTTGAGTCAGCAGTTGGGAGTCTGATATTTAGTACCGAGAGTCGTGCCTCACACCAGCTCCACAGACAAACCCAGCAGTAAGGAACTGACGAAGGGGGTCCTGGCTCAGCTACCTCCTGCTGTGGGACCGTGGCCAGTCACTTCCCCACCACGATTCTTAATAAGGGGTCTTGAAAAAGTCCATGGAAAATGTGAGTCATGAAAAAAGCTATGCGTGGATTTCAAACAAGTTTTGTACCAACACAAGCTTACCTTGTAATTCTATTTTCCCACAAATTTCAAGTCCCCTTGTTGGTTCCTCCTCTACAAATGAGGAGCTGAGGGGTATGCTGTATGCTTCAAGGGTGCAGAGCTCAACACTGGCCAGAATGTTTTGTGATGGGAACAAGCTCTATATATCTTCTTGTTGCTCGTGATCTGTTGCAGATTTCTTAACCTGAGAGCTTGTCCATTTCATTCCAGATGCAGGACTCAGGACAATGTTTTCGCCTTTTTTCTTGGAGCACTTAGTTTTCTTGCCTCACCTGGTTGTGACTTGAGTACCTGGGTCAGCTTTCCCTAAGACGTGGGGAGTTGCTTACAAGCAATCTGTAAGCCTTCAGCTTTCAACCTTGGCACCAATAGGGTTCCTGGCTCGCTGGCTCCCAGGGATAATTGTTACATGAGGGCATGCAGGTTTGACCTGTAGAAGCTCAAGAAATACAGGCTGCATTGTGCCTTGAGCAAAGGAGGTCCCCTCCCAACACTTCTTTTGCATCACATTGATATGGAAGGCTCAAGACGCCAGGCAGGTCCCTATGAAATGTCAGCCATGTGATATGTCAGAGGAAATGCTTGTTCCTTCTGCACCACTGTCCAGTTAGCAAGGGGCTGTTGTTACAGCAATGGATGAGTCTTTTGCTCAGTGAACATTTATTGAGTTCCTACTATTGTGTGTATCAGAGAGAGTTTGAGTGTCAGAGGGTAAGTCCCTTTTCTCAGAGAATTGGGAGGTGAAACGAGAAGACACACAGAGAAACAATGGATTATAATACGAATGATCTTTCTGCTATCACCACTCAACCAATAAAGGTTACACTAGAAGAGTTTAAAAAGAACCATTTATTACAGTAGATTTTCTAAACATAAAACGGGAGAAAGCCAGCTGGTGTGGGCTGAGTATGTGATGAAGATTGATGAGTCTTCTGTTACAGAGGCCAGGAAGAAAGTCTTGCAGTTTTGTTTAAGAAAACAATTGGAATAACAGAATCTCCTCCATCCAATGAGACATTAGGTGGGCAGAGAACAGACAAATCGGAAAAAGCTGGATTACCCGAATATACCCCAATGCCAGGAGCCTGGGGTAACATGTAGAAGCCTAATATAGTTGGCAGCTCAGAGACCTGGTGGCCAGTTAACAGTGTGATGGGCTCCTAGGACAAGAGCTACACAAGGAGGCCAGGGTCATGGAGGGAGGAACCTGCCTGGAGAGGGATGGAGAAAATAGCAGTGGGGCACCTGGCTTTACCCCTCAACAGGGTGATCTGAGAATCCCAGGATTGGAAACTCCATCTCATGTAATAAAAACCTTTGTTGCATTCACCACCCGTGCCTCTCCCCGAGCTGCCGTGACCCACAGGGAGATGACAGAGTGCAGAGAAACATTGATAATGGCACCAGTGAAGTGATCAAATGAGTCCTGGCATTGCTGTTGATGGAAGCCATCCATTACCCACTACCTGCCCACGGCAGGACCAACAGTTCACTGAGCAGAAAGGGCCCAGTGGCTGTGAAGAACAACGGCTTTTTAAATTTAATTTTCAAATTTACAGAGCAGTTGAGAGAAAGGTACCACACACACACACACACGCATATGAGCTTCTAAGCGTTCATTGCAAAATATTCATTATCTTTTAATTCAGTTTTTCTATGAATTTCTCAAAGCCCTCTTCTACCTTTCCCCCAGTGTAAGCAGTGTAGCAGCACTGGCATCGACTCTGTGGTGAACAGTGTTGACAGCTCACCATTTTCCCTCTCCCTCTCTTGCTTCTTAATGACTCCATCACAGTTAACTACTTCACCAGGCATCCCCTAAAACTAGGGACCTTCTCTTTTATGCTATACAGGGCGTTGCTGTTCACATCTGACTGATAATAGCTGTGATGTCAGTATCACACCTATTAGCGTGAACATTAACCCAGTCCTCTAATATAGCCTCCCAAATGTTTTGTTTCACTTGAACCCAGCTACAATCAAGGTTTCCTTGTAGTGTTAGGTTTCCGAGCTTGTTAGACCCCTTTATTCTAGAATAGTTCCCCACCTCTTTTTGCTTGTTTGTTTTCATGACATTGTTCTTTAAGAGTCTGTGGCCAGGTACCTGCAGAATGTCCCATTCTCTGGATTGGCTGATTGGTTCAGGTTTAATACTTGTTAAGAACAAGGTGGATTCAACCTTCTCGGTGTATCGTATTAATGAGGGAGGGGACACACAGTGTCCAGTTTTCTCACCCCTGGGAGAAGGAATTTGATCACTTGGGTAAGGTGGCATAAAGGTCATGCTGGGCTGATTCCCTGGTAGATGGGCCAAGACCCTGGCCTTGATGAAGGATTGATGAGCAGACCAGGGAGCCTTGAAAGAAAAGGCACCAAAAAGCCAACAAGGTAACAATAACAACAAGAGGTGAGTGCCTACTGTCTGCAAGGAATTTGGTTCATTATTGCATAGAGTATCTCCCTTAATCCAGACAGCTACCCTGTTCGTGGGTGCTATTCTCCATGTTTTACTGATCAGGGTCACGTGGTGAGTTGGTGGCACAGCCAGCATCCCAAGCCCAGATATTTGACTTTTTTAGCATCAGGTTACACCCCTCCTAACCACAGAACAAGTGCAGTGTCTCAGAGGAAAGCACACCCAGGGTGCAGCTCTCCTAGTTACCCTGCTGCGTTTAGAAGGATAATACAGTTCAAGGCTGGCTTTAGAAATACGTGAAGAAGGCGTGAAAAAGAGTGGATCACCCCAGGAGAAAGAGGATTATCTGAAGACAACTTACTGGATGAACAGTGCCTCATTACAGAAAAACGTGCGGAACTTATTGATTTGCTTTAGTCAAGTCATTTTTAACCTGGAGCCTCAGTTTCTCATTTTTCATATGGCTTATCGAACCTCAGGGCAGATGCTAATCCAGGGTCTTATGGGACTTGAAGCTTATTCAATCTGGTGGCCTCTGTTGGGGGAGCATTATTAATACAATCAGATACAAAAGTGAATATTTATTTAGAATGAGAAAAACCCACCATAAATAGCATTTTAAAAATTGATTCATCACAAAATCCAAGCCAGGGGGAGCCGTCCATGCAAGTAAAGGATTTTTTTTTGTAAAATTTGTTTATTTATTTGAAAGTCTTAGTTACAGATAGAGAGAGGGAGAGACAGAGACAAAGAAAGAGAGATCTGCTGTCTGCTGGTTCACCACCCAAATGGCCACAACAGCCAGGCCAAAGTCAGAAGCTGCCTCTGGTTTTCTCACATGGGCACAGGGGCCCAAGCACTTAGAACCATCCTCTGCTGCTTTCCCATGCACATCAGCAGGGAGTGGATCAGAACTGGAGCAGCTGGGACTCGAACCAGCACCACACAGGGTACTGGCACTGCAGGCCGTGGCTTTAACCCACAGTGCCACAGCATCGACCCAAGTAAGGGATCTTGAGGCCTCATCTCTGTTAGCCTCTCAGGAAGCCCACCGACAGCCAAGAGTCCAGCTTGTGATCTCGCTCTCAGGTGAGGTGCCCATTCCAGCAACAAAGTCTGTGCACCGGACCACCCTCCTTATCAGCCATCCCACCACCTACAAGGGGCCATGGTCTCCTACCCGGCCAGTTGCAGCTGGCCTCCTTGCTTCCCTCCTGGCCCCTTCACAAGTCTGTTCTTCACACAGGTTCCATAAAGATCTTCCTAATAAAGGAGGTAACGAGATTATGCCATTCCCTGTTCTCAGCCATCCAGCGTCTCTCTGACCTCCTCTATTCACTCCAGAAGCCACTGGCTGCACATGACTGCTGAGCACTTGAAAGATGTCTCATGCACCGAAGGAAAGCACTTTTAACTTAATTTTCATTAATTCAAATACTGATGACTAAGTTTGTTACTGGCAAACTTTTAA